>NW_007261125.1:0-10512 GCF_000164805.1 Carlito syrichta
CATTCAGAAACATATAACATGGGTTTTGTAATTCTTGTTTTTTCTCACTAAGGTGTTTGAGCACATAATACCTAGAGAAGTTTGCTTGTCATCAGCTCTACACAGTGTCATCCTCAAACTGTCCATCAACATCCAGAGGTTACAATATCTCTCTTTTAACTACACTGAAGTGAGGAGAAATCTTCTTCATATCATAAACACAATGGAGAATAGAAAGCTTGAAAATTATACACCTATGTTTTGATCAAAAGAAAGGAAAAGATCATTGTCTTCCCACATTCATTGTAGCTACTAGTGGTCATACTAACCCGTTAAGATCAGCCAGTCTCATGAAACCACTAGTGAAAACAGCCAGTGAAGTTGAGCTGGGAAGCTGGGATAGATAATAGAAAATTTCTTAGGAAACTGATTACTAACAGGCTTGCCAGTGACTCCATAAAAAAGAATGAATAAATTAGTAGCTACATCTCAAATACCTGATAATTAGACATCCTTGCAATAAGGGTGGGAATTTCAATATACAAGGAAGTGGCAACTGTTGAAAGTAAAAGGACAGTAAAACCTGAAAGAACATTGTAATTTGTATTGAATATGGCAAAAACAGAAAACAAAGCTAGTTCAGACCCTGAAGAAAGATTAAATGAAACATAAATAAAAAAATTAATTGGCTCAACAAATCATGACTAGAAAGAAAATTATAATGACTCAAAAATTTCACCTCTAGGCATGAGATGAAGTGAAGACAAAAATATTTGTGCTAATTTCAACCTATTTCTGAATGGTAAATTGCTTTGTCCTTCTTCCACTTTGAGCTCCAGGTCTGGGGAATTTGTTAAGGAAGAGCAACATGACTGAGATTTATTTAGACAGAATGACTGTGAGCTTGCTTTCATGGTGGCCACTCATTTCTTCCCATTTTCCAAGCAAGCCATTTCTCCACTGAGAGGTGGCATCTATCCCTTCAGCCCTAATCATCTGGATTTGCCTGCAGACTATGGTGGTGGCTCTTCATGACTTCCAAGACTAGGTCATAGGAAGCCTTGCAGCTTTTGCCTGTGGGTCATGGAATGCTGGGACTCTAGGGGAGTCCAGGCTCCATACAAAATCTCTGACTAGCCTGAGACTACCATGTTGAGAGGAATCCCAAGCCAGTCCCATGGAGAGGCTGTGTAGAATGCAATATTCCCCGACAGCAACCATATTTTTAGTCCACCCCATTTCATGTGCCAGGTATAGAAGAACAGAAGTTTACAGGCTACTCCAGCCCTGCCTGTCACCTGAGAGACTGCAAGTGAGAACTACTCAGTAGAGATTTTAACACCACTATCCCCCCATTGCCAAATCAATGCAACATATTCATTCACTAAGTCATGAGAGAGCTTGTTCTATGCAGTGACAGATAACTGGGATAAGATGACTATGGACTGGGACATTGATAACAAAGAAAGAAATTCCATGACTGCAGAATGTGAAATTTTTTTTTTTTTTTGAGTTGGATTCTTACTCTGTCACCCAGACTAGAGTGCAGTGGCCACTCCCGGCCACCACAGCCTCGACCTACTGAGCTCTGGCGATCCTTCCACCTCAGCCTTCCAATTAGCTGGAACTACAAGCACGCGCTACCGTGCCCAGCTAATTTTTGGTTTATTGTAGAGATGAGGTCTTGCCAAGTTGCCCAGGCAGGTCTCAAACCCGTGGGCTCAGGCAATCCACTCACCTCAGCCTCCCAAAGGTGCAGGATTACAGGCTGAGCCATGGAGCCCGGTTAGTATGTGTAATCTTAAAGGTTACATAGCTGAACTTATGAGTTTACAAAAGGGAAGACATGCTCAAAGAAGCTGTGACTTGCTGAAGGTTACCCAACAAATTAGTAGTGGAATCAAAGCAAAAACTAAGTTTTTAACATGCAATGCCCTTTCACTATGCAAAAAGTCTCAGGTTTCTTAGCTGGAGAAGCATCAATATCCCTTCATAAGCCAGGGGCACAACTTTGCAGAAAAATGAAACTTCTTCTCACCTCTGGATTCCAAACATGGGTAAGAATTGTTGAACCATGTCTGCACTCCACTTCTACACAGAGGACAGACTCCAAGAAGCATGAAACTTCTGGAACCTTAAGGGTAACCTAAGCAGAGCTTGTTATAGGCATCCAGGAAGCAATTCCTGGTCATTGATGTTCATAAGATAAGCAGGTAAACAAAATGACAATATCACTTCTTCTTTTAGACAAATATCAGCGTGCTATAGCAACTTCTACCCTCCCTAGCCAGTTGGTCAGGAACCATGACTGCAGCCACATTACTTCAGCAGTCCACTCAAGGCTCATAATCTTCCCCCATGTTTCTCATCTCTGTCATCTTTGGGTAGCCCCTTAAGTCCCAAACCACAAGCTCCAAGGCAAGTCTCATTGCTTCTACTCTGAGCACTTCTCTTCTTCTCTCACTGCAGTCCTGCCTTCCTTACAGCTCTTTTCTTCTGTGTCAACTGGGAACCCGTTCTATTTTCAGAGAGGATTATTTCAACACCATCACAGATTTCCCAGTACAGCACATTTGAAAGTGTGGCTTAGCGTCAACAGCCTGGATTTCTAACGTAGACTCTGCCACTCACGAGCTGTAAATCTTTATAAAGTCACTTAATGCCTCTGAATTTCAATTTTTTTCTACTGTAAAGTGAAAGTGCTCATTGTGGAGATTAAACAAGATGATGCACAAAAAATTCACAACGTGGTGCCTGGCAAACAAAAAAGTACTAAAATAAGCAAGATGATTACGCATCCTCAATCCCACTGAAATCTAGACCACTGCTTTCAATGCCCTTGTAGGACTCATTTCTCCAATAGTTTATCTACCAAAGCACCAGGAAACATATTTAGTAAATGTTCATCAATTCCTGATCGTTGGTCTCATAAGATAAGCAGGTAAATAAAATGACCATATCATTTCTTCTTTTAGACCAAAATCAGCTGATTATAGCAGTTTATACCCTCCCCACTAGTGGCATCTTACAAACTCTGATCATTTTCTCACATTCATAACCATCTTTTCAATTTCTCCATCTTTGATATCCTTGTGTATGACATCCAAGCTCAAGAAACTTGCAATTCCTTCATGTGTAAATGACTTTTACCATTACTCTACTTCAGCGCCCTTGCCATGGACCCATTTGGAACTTGTCATGACCTAGGATGGTACCACTTTTAAGAATTTTAATGCTTTTAAAACTTGTTGGGGGAAATGTGAGTTATAACAGTTATTTTGAAAAGCAATCAGGTAGCACTTATCAAAATTAATATAAACATATACTTTAACTTATGAGATGGCTATACGAACTCACTATCTATTCTCTGTGTTTTTCCTTATCTCTAGCTGGCAGGAAGAAATAAAATAAAAAGAAGAAAAAACATAACATTACAAATAACTTTCCACGTCTTCTGTTTGCCTATCAAAATTCCATTAAAATATTTTTGTGATGCAGAAGTTTTTTAATGGAAATTTTTCTGGATGTAGTGCATTTTGATGAGTGAAAGATATCAAGATTCACTATTATGCACCACTAAAAATTATGCACCACTAACAATTCACTATTATGCACCACTAACAATTTTTTTAAATGCACTGCCAATTAAATTGATACAAGGTTTCCTTGTGAAGATAAGAATTTTAAATGCTTATAAGCCACTCTTTGTCTCTACTCCTTCAAGCATCCTCACTCCCATTCTCTCACTGTACCTGCTTCAAGCCTCAGGAGCAATATCACCATCCTCTGACTCCCTCTGATGCCCCTACCAGCCCCTCCTGAACTGAATGCCCACCTACCAAGGTAAACTCTGCAATATATCCCTTCCTTGACTCTTACCAGATGTCTCAGTGTCTCTGCTTGAAGAGTTCAAACCAGGATCAAACTTCTATTTGCAGATTTTTTTCAGTTCCACCTTTTTCACATGGACCCAAATATAAAAGCTGTATCCTAGTACTTTCACTCGTTCTCCTTTCATGGTTGCAGCCACTTCTGGGTCATGCACAACACATGCATGATGTCTTCCTTGAATTGTAATAGTATTAATTATTAGTGACTCTTCACATCTATGGCATTAGAACACACATTAGAAAAACACTTGCAGTGAACATGTTGTTCATCACATTCAAGATAAATCCCTGACTCCTAGGAACTCACACTCTGAAATAAGCAATGAATAGACATTTAACAAAGAAAATATAAGTGGGAAGCCTTTTATTCATACAGATATTCAATTTGACATTAATTTATGTCTAAAGTACAACTGCAGAAGATGGGGCATTTGTGACTAGAATCAATAAAATGGAGAATAACGGAATTCTAAGTACAGACAGGGAGATGCCCAGAAAGTCATTTGTAGTTTATAGTCACTCATTTTGGAACGATTTCATGGAGAAATGAAAGATGGCTTAGTAAATATTGGGGAGGAAGAAGCACCTGTCAAGTGGATGGCCTGAGGTTAGTGTCCAGGCTTGAGATGGAGTTTTTTTCTACAATATGCTAGAGGTACACAGAGAGGATACCCGGGGAAGGCTGTGATTTGGAAATGCAGAGGAACAGAAAACCCAGGTGACCGTCCTGCATCAAGACTCAGAAATCAAATTAGGAAGTATAGAGGGGGAGGAAGTCACCCCAGCAGGAGGCAGCCTCAGAGGAGTAAATGGAGCTGTCACACCAGACAGTACAGCTAAGCCTTTGGCTAACACAGTGATATGCATCATGCACAATGTGTTCATGAGGTGAGGACTTCCCAGCAGCGAGATAAATGTGTATTTACCTTTGTGCAATACCTCCTTTTACCTGTGCCTCACCTGAGACTTTGGGGCTCGCTCATACAGAGCTCACTGGGACACAGAAGCCCAGAGCAAAACTAATTCAGTCACACTGACATTAAATCCGAGGTCTGGATCTCACTACATACTTTTTCTAAAGTAATAAGTTTTCCAATCACTTAAGAACATAACCAAGGACAGCACCAGTGAGCTCATTTATATAATATCTTGTCCTGAATCCATTCATATGCTTTTCATCTCTTTTTAGTACATTGAAACATTGTTCTTTGTGGATCTTCTATATTCATAAATATCAGCATGGAATAAAAAGTATAGAATATGCCATTTTAAAAAAAGGTGACGGCTGCAAATGTGAATTTGGTAGGAACTTAATTCCTGAACCAAGATTCCCTCAGTGGCAAAGTAAAGCTGTTTCTGCTTCTTTATGAAATTGCAATTTAAAAATGGGAGAGAATTAGGGATCATTGAGGCCCAACTCAGGATTCCACCCCAACCTTCATTTTTTAACCAAAGTAAAAAGAGCTCATAATGTCGAGTGATGAGCTTGGCAGCCTTCTAGTTAGGGCCCTTTCATGAGCAGCCCACACCTCCGTAGCCTGCTGCTCTATTCATATAATACAGAACAGTCACAACTAGTCACACAGATCTACACCTGTAGCAGGAAAAATAGAGAGATCATGACACTGAGACTATTATAGGAAGTGGCACTTTATTACGCTGGCCATTCCAGCGGCCCTGAGAATCTAATGCATCCAAATCGGGCTCAAGCACCCCAGAACAGAAGAAGTGGGGTCTTATACCCTTGTTAAGGTGAGGGAGGGGTCATGTTGAGTGATTACATACTTCCTTTGGAATCTTACAAGGTTGGACTTAGCAAAATCAGATTTTTCAAAGAACGAAAGGTTTCCAGGAACTGCAGGCTTGTAAACGGTCAACTTCAGAAGGGGTTTTAGATAAGACTCTTTTCCATTTCCATGAAATGGCCAGTCTCTGGGCCATTTGGCCTTTCTTAAACAAACCTGCCCGGTGTCTGGCGGATCTTTAAAGTTGCAGCTTGCCTTTCAAAAGGAAATACCTGCCTCCCCTGGGCTAGTGGGAGTTATCCCAGGTGATTGCCATGAGTCCAACTGCTGATTCCGAACCAGCTACGTGTTTCTGTGTTTATTCATTCAATCATACAAGAAATATATTTGAGCATTTGCCGCATCCTGCCACATTCCCCCCTTGATGCTTGATCCTTTATGACTCTAAAGTATCATTATTCTTAACTTGGTGCATCATTATATGGGCCACAGTTTTTCGTTCAACAACTGTTTCCACAAACTCAGAAATGGCGTTCAGAATTATTGGGGCTATGCAAGGGAGCATAAGACAGGATCCCACTAATAGGACTATAGATCCAATAATGTATTTAAATCTTCCCAGACCCGAGAACAAGTTTTTAAACCAATTGCCGGTTTTTATGCCTTGCCATTTTTGCACCGGGACATGGGCAAGCTTTCTAACATTGGTGGCTATATCAGTTATTGCTTTACTATTATCTATTTGCAAACAACAGTTGGAGGTATTAAATATTCCACATACTTCTTTTTTTTTTTACCAGCAGGTAGTCCAAAGCTAAGTGGTTTTAATAAATAGCTGCACGCATTTAGACTTGCTGTTGGGCAACAAACTCAAAAGCTGTGGTTATTTGATTAGTTATAATTTCTAAGACAGTTTGTAAGCTAAGAATTCATTAGCATATATATAGGCGTGCAGTATCCCCAACTTTCATCATGTGCTCATGTGGCTGGGCCATAGGTATTTATAATTCTCTGGGGTGGCCATTCATCATCTTTTCAAACCTGGGTCCTTCCTATATTAGGAACTTGATCGAGGGATCGAGCATCTCGTGTTTTGAGGCCTTCATAAAGGGGAATGCCTAGTTCATTTCCCCTTGGGTTAGGCAGAAGGAAAAATCCTGGTTGGTTTATTCCTATGGTACATGTGCCTTTTCATAATGCTGGGAGCTGGGCATATGCAACCTTTTCATAGGTTCAAAATAGCCCTTTAGTACCTTGAGAAGATTTAGTTGCATAAGCAGATGCCCAATACCAAACTGGCCTTGTTGGCCACCAGAACAAACTTCTGGCTGGGATGAATAATGATGGAAAACTCTTATGTCTGGCCAGATAGTTTCTATACACATACATGATGGTTGTGTGAGGGAAGCGATAAACACCCAAATTAGGCAGAAATACATAAAAGCACAAGAACATTTCTTATTATAAATAAGAATGGGAATGCTAGTGAAACCCCTTTTTAACATGCTCAATGGGAACAACTTTGTTAATCCCACAGCAAATAAAGTAAGTTTTACAGCAGTTAAAATGACAGTTTAGCAAATATAAGGGTTGACAAAGCAAAACAATGGCTTATCAGTAATGTCCGCTGAGTTCTTAAGCTGAATCCTTAATCTTCTGCCACGCGTTGATCAGTTGATCAGTCAGCCTCCCCTCCGGTGTGTGACTGAAACAGGGCTGGAGAATTCTCAGGCATCTAGAGCAGGGCTTGAGAAATTTTGACTTTCTGGAAGGTCAGCTTAAGGGGTGTTTCTGAATTTGCGGTGCACTCCCAGTCCTGGAAGGCCAGCTTAGTTCTGCTATATAAAAGAACAGTAAATGGCCCCCCTCCAGAGGGGCTTTAGAGGTTGTACATTTTACTCTATTACCCATACCATATTACCCAGCTTAAAAGAATGGGCATCAGTAGTTTAACTAATTGGCAATTGTTCTTTGACCTGACAATGGATGGCATTTAGGACTGAACCTGAGGCTTGCATTTGCTGTTTTAGGGCAAGATTTCCTAATTCCTTTAAGTTTTCCTGTATGCCCTTAACAAGAGGGGGTGGCCACCCATAAGGAATTTCAAAAGGCAAGAAGCCAGTTCACTTTATTCAAAGGCCTGTTTCTGGGCCTTTCCCCATAGCAGGGGCTTTTGTTCACCCCCCTTTGAGACTTCATAGAGGGGTTTCATCATGATAGAGAAGTTAGGTATTTAAATTCTATAGACTAGTATAGGATCAGATCCACCCTTAGGGTCCTTTTTTCTTTTCTTACAGTTGTTGGTTGGGTTCTTCCTTTCTTCAATTTTTAGCAGCACTTACTCCCCTTGGAAGTTTGAGTTTCTTCTGGTCCAAGAAGTGTCTAGGGAAATAAGCTTATAAACTGTGATTAAAATTTGTCCCAAATAGATGACACATTTTCTTATGAGCATTTATGTTTGTGGCCCCCCTTTCCTTCAAAGGCCTACTGTTAAACAATTTCAAAGGTTTAACAAATTCCATTTCAGGGACTTGGATCCTGAGCGATGCAATACCAAATACCTATGTTTAGTTTACTCGTGTCTCCAAAGGATATCTAGTGATTATTATGCTAACTTGCAAATTGAAAGATTGTACTGTCCGAGTTTTACATCTGATGGAGTTTTCCCTGGATTTGCCAAGGGGTGGGAGAGGTTGCCACTTGGCCTGCTGTAGAAACATTTGAATGCCTTTTAAAACCTACCTATAGGAAATTTATTTATGTCTAGCCTGTGCTAGCTACCTTGCCTCAATTTTTATTCTTTAGAGATTTTTCGATCCCATAATCATTTGGGGTGCTGAGGGGTGAAGGTCCGTCTTCTGTAATTTATTCAGAGCTGATAATGGGTTCAGTCCTGCCTAGCCAGGGGTCGAAAATCTATCCCTGACTTGAGGCATCCAGATTTGTTTTGGCAGTGGCATTGTTTGCAAGTACTGGCTGCAATTTTTGCATGACCATTATGTGGGCACGAAATTACTGAATTCTAGCTCAATAAAAGGAATAAAGTCAGGTCAAAATTTTGACAATTGTAGGCGGTAGCTGATTACCTTTTGTACAAAAGCTACAAGGCCTAAAATTATTAGCATAACTTAAATGATAAACTTTAATTTCTGTGGCTTTTTTACAAGTATCAGCTTTTGTATTTCTAGACTATAATGGTAGCCTGACAGATTGTTTTAGACTATAATTTGAACTAGGCCTTAAATACATTTTATATAAAAATTTGAAGAGAAATCCAAAAATGTTTGGAGACTTGCATCCAGAAAAGACCTTATTATGCCTAGATTGTTTATAGAATTTCTTTTGTATATATATTTTTCATAAACTTTCCTTATACCATTTTATTTTTGTCCTCTACCCCCTTTTAAAAAATTCTCATAACTATCTACTTTATTATAGGACAGAAATGTACCATATAAGATTTCCTCTTAGCTAAATTTTTTTTTCTTATATTCCTTTCTTTTGTTTTCTTACTAAAACCTTATTTGTATACCAACAAACTTTTTATTTTTTTCTTTGCTTTTTGCTTTCCTTTTTATTTATTTATAGATAAGCTTTTACAGTTATAATTTGAATTCACGTTTTAGTAACTGTTAGGTGAAACATTTAGTTTTTTTGGAACACCTTTAATCCCACTGGAGAGCAGGTTTTAGGAGGAAGAAGTTCAGTATGAGTACAAGGGCTAAAAACTTAGCTTCAGTATTAATTAAGAAATTAATTTGGACTCCAGCCACATTTATATAGACCCAAGGATTCTCTGGGTGGATGGCATACAGAGTGCTGCACTGGGCCATGCCCCTCCCCCTTCAGTCAACAGCCACCATCACCAGGCTAGGTGTTCCCCCCCCCTTCAGGAGAGGCTACACCATGTCTTTCAGTGACTTTTTAGTCCAGATATTGGACAAGGTTCTGGGGGCTTAGGCCATTAAGAACAATTGTGCTTTAGGTGCCCAGATTGACCACATTCATAGCAGTTGATACCATTCCACTTAGCAGGTTTATCCTTATCAGGCATTTTTTGGGTGGCTGGAGCTTTGCCGCTAGTGGCAACTACCACTTTATTTACCTTTCCTCTGGCTGGTGCTCATTTTGGCGTTCTTCTCCTTTTTTTTCTTAATGTTTCAGTTTCTAAGAACTTCAGAGGCTTTCTATAATTGGGAGTTTGGTATTCCTAGTCCTGAGTTAAGTCTCTGGAGTTTGACATTTAATATTCTATAGGATATAATTTTGTTTGCAAAGTAGTAAAATAAATTTTTAAAATGCCTCTGCATACAGAACTTTTGACCATTTCATTTTTCCTTAGGTTTACAAAGTGAATTTAATTGCCAGATAGTTTTGTTCTTTTTCAAATTTTATTATCTACGAACTTGTAGTGGGTTCAAATTGATTTTTAAATAAGGCACTTATTATTATTATTAAACTACATCATTTTAGTTTGCTCCAATCATTCAAAATCTGTCCTATCGGGCTATCCAAGGACACAGACCACTACACACTCTTGGTCACATTTCTTGAAAACCCAGAATTTGCTCTGAACACTTGCAATTTATTCCTCAAAGGAAAATTCTAACACAAACAAATAACTAAATAAAGTCATAATCAGCAATGTCAGGAATTCCTGGAACCCTGATGGCTTCTCCCAGACTGAGTGTTTTCAGCCTTTCTTGAAGCCCCCCCTTTTTTTTCCTTTACTCCACTACTTTCCAATAATGTCTACAAAAATGGCCTGGTACAAAACCTTTTTAGAGTGAACAGACCACGTAGATGTAATATGATGTTTTCCTACTTATTCCTAATTGTGAACAGGCAAAATTGTCAAGAATCCTCATGAATTACTAAACAGCAGCCTTAGTTGTAAG
>NW_007261125.1:11003-11749 GCF_000164805.1 Carlito syrichta
GTTGCCAGAGAAAGATTACAAAATTATTTTCTCTAAGGCTAGCATTAACTTACACTGAGTTAGCAAAAGGCTAAGTAGCATATAAGAAACATTTCTACATTTCTTTATAGGTGGATTAGAATGAGCTCCTTCAGAATTTATGAAGGAGAACACAGGCTAGGGAAGGGAGGGGACGTGGTCCCCGGAAAGAATTTAAGATAACCGGTAACCCTTCTTATACACAACAGGCAATTTTTCCACAACTCAAAAAACAAAAGGCAGAAATTTTAACAGTGCCAACGGGTTGGGAGAAAACACCACACAAATAAAGGGAGACATAAAATGACATAAAGAAATATGTGCCAATCAAGTTTTTAAAAGACGGCATGTCCCATTAAACAAAGCATAATAACTCAACCAGCTTTTTAGCAGATTTAAAATGACAGACATACACAAATAAGAGAATGAGGGGTATGGGAAACATCCGCTTTTCCCCCCTCCAGTCATTCTCCCTCATGAAGGTATCTCAGACACCTCTTAGCAATTGGTAGACTGATACACCCCCAACACAGACTAACTTTATGTGAAGCCCTCCCGCCATCCGTTTCATTCACACACAAGCACACAGCACATTCTTCAACTCTCCGTCCTAATCCTAGGAACCTACGGGTTCATCTTCAGACAGTGTTTCCTTCCACTGCCTTTCAGCCCTTTCCTTCAGGCTGGAGATTACTACCGGGCCCCGGGAGGTGATCAAGCTCCCCTTC
>NW_007261126.1:0-7978 GCF_000164805.1 Carlito syrichta
CTCCCTTCTTATGACCCTGGACCCCGGATTGGATGGCTGGAGTTGCCCACTGAGCTCTGTCCAGGGAAAGCACCTGGTGCAGGGTCATGTCTACGCCAGGGCACTCATCCCTCTGCCCACATCATTCGCCATGGTGGACCTGCTCACTCCTCCCAGGGACCACCTAGGGGAAAGAGAATGCTTGACTCTCAAATATCGTGAGGGTGAGGATGGCCAGGCGACTCCTTGGCACTCAGGGAGGCCTTGACCAGAAGATGGCCAGAGATCAGGAGCTGGAGACCAGGCTGGATACCATATCAAGCCCCCACTTCAACCCCAAGTAAAACACAGAAAACCATTGGTGAGGACTGGCCTCGGCGGGAGGGTCTCATCTGGCCCAAAGTTCAAGACAATTCAGGAAGACCAGGATGTCCACCAAATGGAAAGACTGTGATCACAGCAGTTTGGGAGGCCCAGGCGGAGAGAGAGAGAGAAAGAAAGAAAGAAAGAAAGAAAGAAAGAAAGAAAGAAAGAAAGAAAGGAAGGAAGGAAGGAAGGAAGGAAGGAAGGAAGAAAGAAAGAAAGAAAGAAAGAAAGAAAGAAAGAAAGAAAGAAAGAAAGAAAGAAAGAAAGAAAGAAAGAAAGAAAGAAAAAGAAAGAAATTCTCCTGCAAACCTTCTTCCCTCGGTCCTTCCCCCTGCCCTCTCCACATGTGAGGTTACCCCAAGCTTGGCACCTTCCAGCACCAATCCCCCTGTTAATGGCTGCCCCTGCTTTGGTGCAGGAGTTCCCAAGTTTCCCTAGCTGGGTTCCTGCCGGCTCTCCTCTCCAAGGTGTGAAATGTGTTCCAGGCCTGCCAACCCTCTGATGGAAATGAGGACCTTCCACCTAGAAATGCCATAGACACATCCCTCACCCAGGCGCATTACTTCCCCCAAGTCCCATTTTTCCTGGCTCTAAAACTAGTTGTACTGTGAACACACCACACACAGTTGAGAATCTACGTACAGTTCTGATGTTTTTGGAGACAAAGTCTGGCTCTGTGACCCAAGCTAGGGCCCAGGACATGACAGTCGTTTACTGCCAGACTCAAAATAGCAGGCTCTGGTGATCTTCCTGCCTCAGACTCCAGAGTGGCTGGAAGGAATGGCACCTCATACCCAGCCACCCTGTTTGGATGGGTGCTGAGACGGGGTCTCCTTGCATGGCCTGGGCTGGCCTTGGGCTTCTGGGTTCCAGTCATCCTCCCACATCAGTTTCCCAGAGTGCTGGAATTCCAGGTGTTGGCCGCTGCCCCAGGCCTTCTGGTTCATTTTTTATGAAGGATTGAGACTGGGCCTGGGAACTCAGCCTAGTCATCCCAGCGTTTTGGGAGGCCAAAGCCAGGGACAGGCCCAAGCCCACAGTCTGAGACTCACCCGAGAACCACGGTGAGACGTTGTTTCCACCATCCATCCCAAAGAATCAGACATGGTAGAACGCACCTGTTTTTCCAGCTCCTCGGAAGGCTAGGGAAAGGCTCACCAGAGCCCAGCATGCTAAGGCTGCAGTGGCCGATGTGAGCCACTTCCTTCCATCCTGGGCATCAGAGTGAGACTCCGACTCAAAGAAAAAAGGAAGAAAAAGAAGAGCATCCATTTGTGTATGGAGTTGGGATCATCATGAACAGTCAGAGATCATTTGGGAATGAGGCCCCAGCCTTGGGCCTAGAATTCCTGAAAGATGTTGGATTGGCAGACAATCAGACTGTGACTTTGGGAGGCTGAGCAGATCCACCAAGTAGCGAGACCTCATCACTCCCCATAACGCAAACCATTGAGTCATTCTTGGTATCCTCTGTGGTCCCAGGTACACAGAATGTGCTTGACTCTGTCCCGGGACAATTTTATGTTGCCTCCAATGACAGCATGTGCGAGTCCAGGCCAGGCACCATGGCTCACAGGCTTCAGCCCCCTGCTGTTGCAGGCTGAGTCAGGAGAACGCCTGTGCTCCAGATTCGGAGACCAGCCCAGGTGATGTGGCCAGATCTTGTCTGGTGAGGGCCCCCCAAATAAAGGTCAGGCGTGGGGGCCCCTGGAATCCAGCAGATTTAGGACCCGAGGCAGGAGGACAGCCCGAGCCCCACAGGTCATGGCCCCGGAAGCCACAGTCATGCCACCATGCCCGAACCCAGCATACAGAGACTCCAGCGACAAAAAGGACACCTCCAACTTGTGTCATGACTGGCGTCCACTGCTCCCCAGGGAAATGTCCATGTGGGTGTGGGACGATGGAGTGATCGAGAGAGGAAGGGGCCCCCCACCCCCACCTGAAATTGGCAGACCAGGTGACTGGAACCTGGGCTGGGTGTGGCTTTGCCAGAATGCATACTTCGCTCTATGACTGATGGCCGCCCTAACTAGGGCAGTCTGTTCTGTGAGTTCACATGTGTTTTCACCATCGGGTATGAGTGGAGAGGGTGGAAGCAGACCTTCTGGGACGCGTGGCCGAAGGCATGGGATGGACATGCCCATTGGCCACCTTTGAAATCTCCCACAAACAACAGGTGGGAAAGTGCCTTTTCCTCTCCCATCCTGAGTGATTTCTCGTGCTAGTGGCAGGGGTGGTGGTGGTGGAGGTGTTGATTATTATTATCTGTTGTCAGAATGCCTCTCTGTCACCTAGGCTGTAGTGCAGGGGCAGGATAATGGACACATTGGACTCCACCTGACAGGCCGAGGTGATACTTCCTCCTCTGTCCCCCAAGTGGCTGGAACCACAGGACTGAACCACTATGTCTGGCTAATTTTTGCAATTATTTTTGATGGCTGAGATGAGGTCTTGCCCCATTTATGACCTGGTGTTGAACCCACAGGCTCAGGGTCCTGATTTCAGCCACTGCGGCCTCCACCGACTGGGGTCCTTCAATCCTCCCACTGTGGCCTGCCAGGTGGCCGAAATGAAAGGCCTGCACCACCAAGCTCAGCTCAAAATTTTGGCTTCTTGTAGAGTTGAGATCTCGCCATGGTACCCAGGCTGGTTTAAAGCCTGGGGCTCACGCCATCCTCTCGCCTTGGCCAGCCAGAGCACTGGGATGACAGGCGTGGACCCCCATGATCAGCCTCCACACCCTTCTCAGGGACCCACCATGAGGCCCACTTCCTTCTGATGACCCGTGACCCCCAAGAGCACAACCAGAGTTGCCTGCCAAGACCTCCTGTGTGGGAGGATGTGGTGCATGGGCATGTCTCCACTGGGGCACCGTCCCCTTTTCCTGCCTTGTTCCCTAGGGTGAACCCACTCACTCCTCCTAGGGGTTGCCTTGGGGAAAGGAAGGGCTTGACTCTCAAAACTTCAGGGAATGGGGACAACTGGGCGATTCACGCCTGTCTCCTCGGGACTCAGGAGGCCGAGTCAGGGAGATGGCTGAAGCCCAGGAGCTCCAGATCAGACTGGACACCATAGCAAGCCCACACCTTCAACCCAAGAAAATTCCAGAAAACCTTGGGTGAGGGCAGGCCCCGGGGGGAGGATCGCCTCTGGTTCAGCGTTCAAGACCATGCAGGAGACCAGAAAAACCATCAAATGGAAAGCCTGTGATAGCAGCAGTTTGGCATGCCCAGGCGGAAAGGATGGCCCGAGTTGGGTGGCTTGAGAGCAGCTTAGGTAACCTAGTGAGGAAAGAAAAGAATGAAAGAAAGAAAGTAATGTAGGAATGTAGTAAGGAAGGAAGGAAGGAGGGAAGAAAGGAAAGAAAGAAAGAAAGAAAGAAAGAAAGAAAGAAAGAAAGAAAGAAAGAAGAGAGAAGGAAGGAAAGAAAGAAATTCATTCTCCTGCAAACCTTCTGCTGTCAGTCTTTACCCCCTGCCCCCCCACATGTGTAGGTTCCTCAAGCTTGGCACCTTCCAACCCCAACCCCCCCAGTGGCTGCCCCTGCTTTGCTGTGGGAGTTCCCAAGTTTCCCTGCCTGGGTTCCTGCCAGCTCACTTCTCCAAGGTGTGAAATGTGCCCCAGGCAGGCTGACTCTCTGACTCAGCAATGAGGACCTCCCTCAAGAAAGGCAGGGACAGATTCCTCACCCAGGGACATTGCTTTCCTCCCTATCCCATTTTTCCGGGCTCTAAAACCAGTCGCCTTCTGAACACACCATGTGCAGTTGAGAATCTGTGTACGATTCTGATGTTTTTAGGAACAGGGTCTGGCTATGTGGCCCAGGCCAGTGCCCGAGGACACGACCATCATTCACCTCCAGCCTCAAAATCACAGGCTCTGGCGATCCTCCACCTCGGCATCCAAAGTGACCGGTATGATGGGCACCATGCCCCCAGACCTCCTGTCTGGATGGGTGAGGAGATGGGGTCTCCCTGCATGGCCCAGGCTGGACGTGAGCTTCTGGGCTACAGTCATTCTTCAGTCTCAGCTTCCCAGAGCACTGGGGTTCCAGGCGTGGGTCACCATGGCCAGCCTTCTGTGTTGTTTTCAATGAAGATCAAGGCTGGGCTCGAGGGCTCAACCTCATCATCTTAGCACTTTGGGAGGCTCAGGTCAGCTGCCAGCTGCAGCCTGTGGGTCTAAGACATGCCCGGGCAACTCGACAAGACTTCCTCCCTACCCTCCATCCTAAATGAGCTGGGTCTGGTGGTGCACGCCTATCGTTCCATCTCCTCTGAAGCCCATGGGGGGAAGGCTCACCAGAGCCTGGTGGGTCGAGACTGCAGTGGCTGGGAGCAAGCCACCACACTTCAGCCTGGGTGATGGGGTGAGACTCTGCCTCAGTAAAAAAAAGAAAGAAAAGAAGAGCATCCATTTGCGTATAGAGTTGGGATCATTCTGAACGGACAGAGATGATTGGGGTAGGAGGCCTCAGCCTTGGGTATAGAGTATCTGAAAGATGGTGGAACAGCAGACAATTGGGCTGTGGCTTTGGGAGCCAGAGGTGGGGGAATGCTGGAGCCCGGGAGTTTGAGGGTAGTCTGGGCCAAGTAGTGAGACCTTGTCGCTCCCTGGAACGCAAACACTGGGTGGTGCGTGGTGGCACCTGTGGTCCCAGATGCTGTCACCTCTGTCCCAGAAGTTCCTATATGTTGGCCCCCGTTGACAGAACGTGTGAGTCCAGGCTGGGCACTGTGGCTCACGGCTGTGAGCCCCATTTCCTGGGTGCCCAAGGCAAGAGGCTGCCAGAGCACAGGGGTTGGAGACCAGCACAGGTGACGTGGCCAGACCTCTCTAGACCAGAGGTCCCCAAAATCGAGTCAGGCATGGTATCCCCTGGAGTCCCAGCTACTCAGGGGCCGAGACAGAAGAAGCACCTGAGCCCGGCAGGTCGAGGTCCCGGAAGCCACTATCGTGTCACTGTGCACCAGCTTGGCTGACGGAGACATCAGTGACAAAAAGACACCTCCAACCTGCATCACTACAAGCATCTAAGTCTCCCCAAGGAAATGTCCACGTGGACATGGGACATTTGAGTGATCAAGAGAGGTGGCCCACTCCCACCCGAAGGTGTCAGACCGGGTTACCAGAACCTGGGCTGACCATGGCATTGCTGGACTGCCTTGATCGCTCTGTGGCCATCGACTGCCCTAGCTCAGGGCAGTCTCTTCCATGAGTTCACATGCTCCTTTGCCAGGGGCAAGAGTGTGGAGGGAAGAAGCAGGCTTTCTGGGGCACAAGACTGAAGGTGCGGGACGGACGTGTCCAGTGGTCACCTTTAAAACTTCCCACGAATGACAGGCTGGAAAGTGCCTTTTCCTCTCCCATCCCTGAGAGTGACTCCTCGTGCTGGGTGGCAGATTTGGTGGTGGGGGGGGTCGTGATTATTTTTATTTGGAGTCAGAATCTGGATCTGTGCAGGGGCACACTTGCGGCCACCATGGACACTGCCTGCCAGGCTCAGGTGATCCTCCCACCTCGCCCTCTCGAGTGGATGGAACCACAGGACTGTGCCACCACTCATGGCATATCTTTGGATTTATTTTTGATGGCTGATATTAGGACTCGCTTCATGTATTGCACTGGTTTCAAACACACAGGGTCAGGCCGTCCACTCACCTGGGCCTCCAAAGGACCAGGATGCCAGGCTGAGACCCTGAACCCGGCCTGTGATTTTGGTGGTGGTGGTGGTTGGCATTTTTATTCTGAGTCAGAGTCCCACTCTACAGCCAAGCCGAAGTGCAGGGGCCCGCTTTTGGCCACCATGACCTCCACCGGTTGGGCTCGGGTGATCCTCCTGCCACGACCTCCTGAGTGACTGGAAAGACAGGTGTGTGCCAACACTCTTGGCTCAATTTTTGGACTTCTTGTAGAGACGAGGTCTTGCCAAAGTGCTCGGACTGGTTTCAAAACCGGGGGCTCAGGCCATCCTCTTGCCTCGGGCTTCCAGAGTGCAGGGTTGAGAGGCATGAACCCCAGTTTCTGGCCTCCACACTCTCTTGGGGCCTCATCAAGAGGCCTGCTCCCTTCCAATAACCCAGGACCCTAGAGAAGGTGATCAGAGTCACCCTCCAAACCCTCCCAGGGGGGAGTGCCTTGCACAGGGGTGTGTCTCCCCTGTGGCACTGAATCCTCTGCCCTCCTTGTTCCTCAGGGTGGACCCAATCACTCCTCCCAGGGACCACCTTGGGTAAATAGAGGTTGTAACTCTCAAAACTTTGGGGGAGCAGGGATCGCTGGGCAACTCAAGCCTTTCCCCTCTACACTGGGGAGGATGAGATGGGAAGAGGGCCAGAACCTGGGAGCTTGAGACCAGGTTGGGCACCATAGCAAGCCCCCATCTCGATCCCACACAAAACCCAGAAAACCTTGGGTGATGACAGGCCTTGATGGGAGGATCGCCTCCAGCCCAGAGTTCAAGACAAGGCAGGAAGACAAGGATGTCAACCAAATGGAAATCCTGTGTTTGCAGGAGTTTTGAAGGCCCAACCGAGAGGATGGCCCAAGTTGGGCAGTTTGAAAGCAGTCTGGGCAACCTAGAAAGGAAAGACAAAGAAAGAAAGAAAGAAAGAAAGAAAGAAAGAAAGAAAGAAAGAAAGAAAGAAAGAAAGAAAGAAAGAAAGAAAGAAAGAAGGAAACAGAAAGAACAAAGGAAGAAAGAAGGAAGGAAGGAAAGAAAGAAGAGAAAGAACACAGGAAGAGAGAAAGGAAGGAAGGAAGGAAAGAAAGAAAGAAAGAAAGAAAGAAAGAAAGAAAGAAAGAAAGAAAGAAAGAAAGAAAGAAAGAAAGAAAGAAAGAAATCCATCTTCCTGTAAATCTTCTGCCCTCAGTTCTTCCCCTCATGCCTCCCTCACTTATGAGTGTCCTCCAAGCTCAGCACCTCCCAGGGAAAACCCTTAATGGCTGCCCCCGCATTGGTGTGGTTGCTTCCAATGCTTCCCGGCCATATTCAGGCCGGCTCTCCTCTCCGAGGTGAGAAAAGTGCCCCAGTTAAGCTGACAAGCTGACTCCGCAGTGAGGACCTTCCGCCAAGCAAGGCCAGGGACACATGCCTCACCCAAGTTCATTTCTTCCCCCAGTCCCATTTTTCCTGCCTAAAAAGCCAGTTGCCAACTTAACACACCATGCACAGTTGAGGATCTATGTACGATTCTGATGTTTTGGAAACAGGGTCTGGCTCTGTGGCCCAGTCTGGGGTTCAGGGACACGACCATTATTCACTGCCAGCCTCAAAATCACCAGCTCCAGTGATCCTCCCTCTTCTGCCTCTGGAGTGGCCGGGAGGATGGGTACCATGACCCCAGACCACCTGTTTAGATGGGTGCAGAGTCAGGGTCTTCCTGCGAAGCCTGGGCTGATCTTGAGCTCCTGGGTTCCAGTTATCATCCTGCCTCGACCTTTCAGGGTGCCGGGATTCCAGGCATGGGCAGCCATGCCCAGCATTCAGTTTCATTTTCGATGAAGGATCGAGGTTGGGCTAGGGGGCTCTTCTCATTGTACCAGCACATTGGATGCCATGACCAGTGGCCAGTCAAAGCCCGTGGGTCCAAGAAGTGCCCAGGCAACTAGACAAGACCTCGTCACTACG
>NW_007261126.1:8197-8863 GCF_000164805.1 Carlito syrichta
GTGGGGGGAAGGGTCACTGAAGAATGGCGGGTCAAGGCTGTGCTGGCTGGAGTGAACCACCGCCCTCCAGCCTGGATGATGGAGTGAGACTCTGACTCAAAAATAAGAAAAGAAAGAAAAAAGAGCATCCATTTGTGCATGGAATTGGGATCATCCTGAACAGACAGAGATCATTGGGGAAGGAGGCCTCAGCGTTGGGAGTAGAGTTCTCGAAAGATGGTGGATTGGCAGACATTTGGACTGTGGATTTGGGAGGGTGGAGCAGGGCACCGCTTGAGCCCATGAGTTTGAGACCACCTGCACCATATAGGGAGACATTGTTGCACCCCAGTACTCAAACCCTCGAGTCACACATGGTGGCACCTGTGTTCCCAGCTGCATGGAATGCATGAATTACATCCTGTGGCATGTCTTTGCATTGCACCCGCTGAAAAAATGTGTGAGTCCAGGCCGGGCACCATGGCTCACAGCCATTAACCCAGCACCCAGGGATGCCAAAGCAGGAGGCTACCTGAGCCCAGGGATCAAGAGACTAGCCCAGGCTATGTGACCAGACTTAGTCTTGGCAAGAGGTTCCTAAAATCAAGTTAGATGTGGTGGCCCCTGGAGTCATGGGTGCTCAGATGCTGAGCTGGGAGGGCAGGCTGAGCCCCACTGGTCGAGGCC
>NW_007261127.1:0-20022 GCF_000164805.1 Carlito syrichta
CCTCATTATGTTGCCCAGGCTGGTCTCAAACTCTTGGGCTCAATGATCCTCCTGCCTGAGCCTCCCAAAATGCTGGGATTACAGGCTGAGCCACCTAGTCTGGGGTTGGTCCTACCTCTCAACACTGGTGCATTGGCAATTGTTTCCAAAACATGAGCTGTGGGGGACACATTTCAACCATAACATCTCCCTACCCGGGGCAAGCCATTTAGCCTGAGCAGACAACAATTTGTGTGTGTGTAAAATAGGAACAATAATACCTGTTTCTAGGGTTGTATTGAGAGTTTGATTCTAGTACAGAAGCTGGCATTCCAGGTAAGGTTGCCAGTATTATCACGAAGTGCTTTACCCTCATATCTCCTCCAATTCTCACAGCGTCCTGGGAGGTAGGCAGGGCTGGCCTGTCACCACCCTTCGTAGGCTAAGTGAAGCCAGGGGCCTCTCCCAAAGTCCATTTCTCTTTGCTAACCCAGCCCTACCATGTCCTCAAGGCCTTCTTCCTTCGTGAGGTCAGTGACCTTTCCTCTCTTTTCCACTGTATCTCAAAGTCTGAATCATGTAATACAGAAAGAACTTGATTAAACTGGGTAACATGTACCTCTTGTTGCTTTAGATTCTCAGTTCCTTGAGAGCTGGAAGGGTGGGGCTTTTCGAGTTATTGTTAAAAGTGATTATATTCATATGTTGTGTGGAAGAGCTAGAACAACACATGGCAGAAGCACTAAAAGGCATCAACACGGACGGGTTCAAAAACCATTTTGAGTGGTGGAAAACAGCACGCTGTGGGCAGGTGCATCATCATGGTGGAAGAGCCAGTCATGTGTTTGCCACAACTCAGATGTTTCTTCCCCAAATCTGGAGGCAGCCTTCTCAAAACTTTATTTGACAAAAAGTTTCGGTGACCTGCTGAAAATTGGAGAACAGGTGCCTTTACTGAACAGTGGAGCTGTGATCCCTGGTACTGTTTAGATACACACTAAAAGTGTCCCAAATAAGAACAGTTTGCAGAAATAGTTTCCCTTCTTGTGATTTTATTGAAGGAACACTGTTTTGACCTCATTGTATAATAGCAGGAGAATTAAGGAGTTACATTGCTTAGTATATTCATAATATAGGTATGGAAGGGGAGAATGTTGAGACAGTGTTATGCTTTATGTAAAAAATTACAAGTTGTGGACCAGGTGCAGTGGCTTACGCCTGTAATCTCAGCACTTTGGGAGGCAGAGGTGAGAGGATTGCCAGGGTTTCAAGAGCAGCATGAGCAACTGGGCAAGACCTTGTCTCTACAATATATATCTTTTTAAAAATTAGTTGGGCTTTATGGCGTGTGTCTGTGGTTCAGGTACTCAGGGAGCTGAGGTAGAAGGATTGCCTGAACCTAGCAGGTTGAGGCTGAAGTGGCTGTGAGCATGCCTCTGCATTCCTGCTTGGGTATCGAGTGAGACTCCTACTCAAAAAAAAGGAATGCAAATTTAGAGTTTCCTTGTCTAGACCAATAAAAGAGGTCATTGAAAGTTTAATAGTCTGAATGGGAAAAGAAAAACTTTACAGGCTCACAAATGAGAATTATTTATGAAATGCTGTAAGATCTACTTCTGTCTGGGCTTCTGTATGTTTATATGTATTATGTGTATGTGATAATAGTTGGAAAATACAGTCAGTTTTAAGTGTGTTGGTTATATAGGAATGGCTTCAAACTTGTCTGTTAAATATAATCCAATATTTGCTCGAATTGACTAAACTGTTTTTAGTTTGAGACTCTGGATTCTGGGTTCTGGATGTAGCCATTGAGAGGCCTGTGGGCCCCACATGGTCTCTTCTTCCATGCCCCAACTTTGTCTCATAGCTGTTCTGGGAGGGTTGGATCCTCTTAGACATATCTTCACAGCTCTGTCTTTTGCCCTGAGCTCTGCACCTGGTATGTAAATTCCGGACTCAGGCCCTGCCCTTCATAGCCATCTTGGGTGGATACACGGCTACTTGGGAGCCAGGATGACTGGGGAAGGCAGGGAATATACCTGTGTTATAATTTCAGACTTCTTTGCAATAATTTTAAATCTTAAAAGTCATGTTAAGTAATAGACAATCATGAAGTATCTGAGTCATTGGCAAGTAAATTATACTGAAGCATTAATTATTAAGCATAAGTGTAAATTTATATACTTTGGCTTTTTTTTTTCCTGAGATCAAAATAAGGACAGTTTTGTTGGTGGCTAGGTAGACTGCCAGTGTAGCAAGTAGCTTCTTTTTGCAACTCAGCAGATACTAGAATTCTAACAAAATTGACTTAAGATGTGTCATCAAACTTTCTGCCATTTTCTGGCACTTCTTGTTCTTTTCTTTTGATTTTTTTTTTGCAGGCCTACTGTGGATATTGGTGTATCTTTCACTTCTACTGCCTCATTTGGAACAGAATCTTGCATTTTAATGGTAGGCTTCAAATGAAGATGTTAGGTAAGTGATTCAGTGCTGTGAATAAAGCAAAGATTTGCAAAGGAAGAACGAAATATGCACATTCGGGACAGATTAAATGGGTCTAACACTGTGATCAACGAGGGCATGGCAGTATGGGGAGAAGGTGTATTTAAGGCATTAACAGGGAAGTTATGTGGTTCCTGAAGCTGCTTTTTGTTTTTTATCCCACCCTAGATAAATTACTTTGAAAATCTAAAGAGTTTATGACTGGGCTCGGGGGCTCAGCCTGTAATTCCAGCATTTTGGGAGGCCGAGGCGAGTGGATTGCCTGAGCCTGCAGGTTCGAGACCAGCCAGGAAACTTGGCGAGACCTCATCTCTACAATAAAATAAAGTAGCTGGGCATAGTAGCGTGCATCTGTAGTCCCTGCTCCATGGAAGGCTGAGGGGGAAGGATTGCTGGAGCCCAGAAGGTTGACACTGGGGTGACCATGAGCATGTGTGCCACTGCACCCCAGCCTGGGCAAAGGAGTGAGACTCCAACTCAAAAACAAACAAAGAGTTTAAGTATTAAAGGTTTTAAAAGCATAAAGTTGTAACAGGATTGCAGACCATTGTAAAGTTATTTAGCCAAAGTGATAGTCCAAAGATCTTGAAAAGTAAAAAAAAACTTTCCTTTTTAATAGAGGAGATTTGAAAACCAACCAGGCTCGATGGTTGAGCCTTTATTCCCAGGACTTTGGGAGGCTGAGGCGAGCGGATTGCTTGAACCCATGGGTTAGAGAACAGCCTGGGCAACTTGAGATCTTGTCAAAAATTAGCTGGGCATGGTAGCGCAAGCCTGTGGTTCCGGTTACTTAGAAAGCTGAGGGAGAAGGATCACCAGAGCCCAGCAGGTCAATGCTGGAGTGGCTGTGAGTGTGCCATGGCACTCTAGTCTGGGAGAGGGAGTGACACTCCAGCTCAAAAAAAAAAAAATGAAAATCAACAAAGGCAGTGGAGAACAAACTAGATTTGTTTTTTCCTGTCACCCCTCACATTGTATAAAGAAAAAAATTATTTTGGAGATTGTCAATTAAGAGACTTGTGTTTTGTAGCATTTTAACTTAGCGTTATTAGTGTAACTGATATTAGTGGTATTTGAATTAACCTTTAGTAATTTTTGATTAAGATAAGGCTGTATGATTCCACCATGGGTGGCCAGGATCAAACAACTGGACCTGTTTTAATTAAATTATTTGGGTTCCAGTGCCTTGATATTCATTTGAAGGTTCTTGGGGGTGATGTTGAGCTATGCCAGGTTCTTTACATTTTCAGAACTCCTCAGTTGTCACCATTTTCTGGGCCAGAAGAGGGCACACCTGCTCCCCTATGGTTCTCTGACCTCAATAATGGACAAGATCCTGGAGGTTTAGGTCTCTTTGGGATATCTGCAGATTGTACCCATAGCAACAGACACTGCGTTCCTTAGCGGGTTTGTTATTACCAAGTCTCTGTTGGGCCATTGGAGTTTTCTCGCTAATGGCAACTGCCAATTGGGATATCTCTTTTTGTCTTCTGACCCTGCAGCCCTCATGTTGGCACTCTGTTGTTTCTCTAACATCTTGACTGAAGAAAATAAAATCCAAAAGGTTTTTCTTAGAAGTTTGGGATTTGTAGTTTTAAGTTTAGCCTCTGGAATTGGGCATTTATTACTTTGTAGGTTATAATCTTGTTTGTCAAGTAGTGAAGTAAATTAAGAAGAAATGTTTATACATATGAGACCATCAACCACTTCTTTCTCTGTAATGGTCTGATATAAAACTCTTTAGAGTAAACAGACCACATGGATGTGAAATAATCTATATGTCATAACATTATGTTTTTAAAACCTTTAATACTTAAACTCTTTAGGTTCTCAAATTAGTTTCTCTAGAGTGGGGTAAAAAACAAAAAGCAGCTTCAGGAACCTTTAACTTCCCTGTTAGCCTCACACGACTTCTAATCCTAACAAAAATTCTAAACCTAGGCATAATCCTAACTCGAAATGTAACTAGAATTCTAGGTATAGACCTAAAAATAAACCTAGCCCCAACCCTACACTTAAGCCTGAAAGTAACCCTAACACTAGCCCAAACCCAATCCCTAACCCTAAACATAACCCTAGATCTAGACCCAACCATAATCCTACCTCGAGCCCTAACCATTAAGCTAACCCTATTTTTAACCCCAGTCCTAACATTAGCCCTAATGTTAAACCTAATCCTATTCTAACCCTATCCCTCATTCTGAACTTAAACGTAACCCTGATTCTTCCCATACCTGTAATAGTAAGTTGAATGTCTAACTATAACTTTAACCCAAATCCTGCCTTAATCCTAAGTATACTTCTTGCCTTAACCTTAGCACTGGCCCTAACCCTCAACCTAACTCTAAATAATAACCTAAACCTAGCCATATACTATCATAACCCTAGCCATAACCTTACACTAATCCTAACCCTAGCCACCCTAACCATAATCATATCCCAGGCCATATTTCTAGATCTAATTACCTCCTTATCCCAAGCCCTAACACTAAACCTAAACCTAACCAAAGCCCTAGCCCTAACAGAAACACTAACACTATTCCTAAATCCTGTATATATCCTAACTTTAAACCTAACCACAGTTCTAACACTAACCTAACCCTAAGATGAAACTGCATGCTAACCCAGAACCAAACCATAGTCCTGCTGTAGTCCTAAATTTACCCTAACTTTAATACTAGCAGAGTGCCTTATTCAAACCCTAACCCTAATTCAAAACCTAGCCCCAAGCCTAACTCTAAGCCTAGTCTAATTCAAACCCTATACCTAACTGTAAATATAGCATTAGCACTAGCCTTAACCTTAAGCCTAAATCTAGTTCTCACCCAAACAGTTACCCTAACCCAAACAGTATATCTAAACATAAACCTAGCACTATCTCTAACCACAATAAAAGCCTAACCATAATCCTAATTCTAAGTTGGGCCCTAAAAATATGTTTATACCTAACCCTTACCATAGCCCTAAGCCTATCCTGAAGCCTAACCCTAACTCAACTCTTGCTCTAAACCCAAGCCTACTCTTAACTCTAGCCCAAACATTAGCTAACTCTATTAGTACTAGTACTAAATTCTAGTGCTAACACTAGCCCTAATGTTCAACCCAACCCTAATACTAACCCTAGCCCTAATTCAAAACTAAACCTAACTATAAGACTTACTCCACCAATAATTCTAAAGATAATGCCAAACTGTAATTCTAACCGAAACTCTATCTTAAGCCTAAGTATGATTCTTGCTCTAATCCTAGCCGAAACCCTGACCCTAACTGTAAATTATAAACCTAAACCTAGACTTAATACTGTTGCTCATTCTATTGGTAACTCAGCCCTAACCCTAACCCTAGTGACTCTAACCATAATCCTATCCCTGTCCCTAAACCTAATTCTATTTGTATTCCTAGCCCTAACACTACCACTAAGGTAAAGCCTAACAGTAACATTAACCCTAACTGTAGACCTAACACTAACCTAACCCTAAAACTAACCTCCATCCTAACCTGGAACTGAGCCATAACTCTGCCATAGCCCCAAACTTATAGTAACTTTAAAACTAGCCCTTGTGTGACCCAAAAACTAAGTTCCAGTCTTATCCCAAAGCCTAGCCCTAAACCTAGTCTAATCCAAACCCTACACATGATGCTACTTAGCCTTAGCACATGCCTTAACCATAACCATAAACCTAAATCTAGATCTAACCCTAACAGTTACTCTAACCAAAGAAATATACCTAAACCTAAACCTAACACTATCCCTAATAATAACAAATGCCCTAAGATTAACCATAATCCTAATTCTAATTCTAACTTTAGCTCTAAGTCTACCCCGAGCCCTATGCTTACACCCAATTCTAAGCATAGCACTGAACATCCTGAAGCCTAACACTAAATCTAATTCTTTTTTTGTTTAGCATATATTTTATTATAAAATTGTGGGGTACAGTTAAGTGTTAGGTATACAAATGTGCATCGTTAAGGCACCCTTATTAATAAGGGGTGTCTCCCCATCCCCAGACAGATGTTGACTACCATTAGTCCTACCTCCCTTCCCCTCTCTACCACCCCCATAGTTTCCCACCACTGTTAGTCCTTTTTTTATAGTATTATGGTAGATGTTCAAGGTCCACTATATGAGTGAGAACATGTGATACTCAGATCTTTGTTTCTGTGAGAGATCACTCAATATTATAGACTCTAGTTCCATCCAGGTTGCTGCGCAATTCATGATTTTGTTCTTTTTTATGGCTGCGTGGTATTCCATCGTGTATATGTACCACATTTTTTTAATCCAGTCCTCTTTTGATGGGCAACATGGTTGGTTCCAGGTTCTTGATATTGTGAACAATGCTGCGATAAACATGCGTGTGGAGGTATCTTTTTGATAGAGTGATTTGAGTACTTCAGGTTATATTCCCAGTAGGGGGATTGCGGGGTCATGTGGGAGGTCAATATTTAGAGCTTTTAGGAATAGCCACACTGAGTTTCACAGAGGCTGCACTAGTTTACACTCCCACCAACAGTGTAGAAGTATTTCCTTTTCCCCACACCCTGTCCAGCATGTTATTTTTTGAGTTATTGATAATGGCCATTCTGACTGAAGATAGGTGGTATCTCATGGTGGTTTTGATTTGAATCTTCTTGATGATTAGTGAGATTGAACATTCCCTCATGTGTCTGTTGGCTGCTTGGATGTCTTCCTTTGAGAAGTGTTTGTTCATATCTTTTGCCCACTTTATAATGGAGTTGTTTGTTTTTTTTCTCTCAGCACGTTTAAGTTGCTTGCAGATCCAAGCTGTTAAGCCTTTGTTTGACCTGGAGTTGGCAAATACTTTTTCCCAGTCTATGGGCTGTCTCCCTGCTCTCTTGATGGTTTCTTTGGCTTTGCAGAAGCTTGTCAGTTTAATGAGGTCCCACTTGTCTATCTTATCTCTTACGGCATGTGGGTTTTGGGTTTTGTTCAGGAATTGGATGCCTGTTCCAATTTCCATAAGGGTGTGTCCTGCATTTTCTAAGGTTCTTATGGTTTGAGGTTTTACATTTAGGTCTCTGATCCATTTAGAGTTAATTTTTGTGTATGGGGATAGATAGGGGTCTTTTTTGAGTCTTCTGCATGTGGTCAGCCAAGTTTCCCCAGCACCACTTACTGAATAGGTTCTTCTCTCCCCAGTGGTAGGTGGTGGAGGCTTTGTCGAAGATGAGTTGGTTGAGAAATTGAGGTTTTGCTTCTGGAATCTCAATTCTGTTCCATTAGTCTATATACCTGTTCCTGTACTAATACCAAGCTGCTTTGATTATTGTAGCTTTATAGTAAAGTTTGAAGTCTGGTAATGTGATACCACCTGCTGTGTTTTTTGTTTTTTGTTTTTGTTTTTTGCTGAGGATTGTTCTGACTATTCTTGGTCATTTGTTTTTCCATATGAATTCCTGTGTTGTTTTTTCTAGGTCTGAGAATAATGTTGCTGGTAATTTGATGGGTATTGCATTAAATCTGTAGATTGCCTTAGGTAGGATGGACATCTTCACATTGTTGATTCTTCCAATCCATGAGCATGGGATATTTTTCCACTTGTTTGTGTCATCTTTGATTTCTTTGAGCAGTGTTTTGTAGTTTTCATTGTAAAGGTCTTTCACATTTCTAGTTAGGAAGATGCCAAGGTATTTCATTTTTTGTGTGTGTGGCTATTGTGAATGGGATTGTGGTTTTTATTTGGGTTTCTGTTTGTTTATTCTTGGTGTAATGAAATGTGATGGTCTTTTGCATCACATTTTATACCCTGAGACTTTGCCAAAGTCCTTTATCAGCGTAAGGAGGTTTTTGACAGATTGTCTAGGGTTTTCAAGGTACACAGTTATATCATCTGCAAAGAGAAATAACTTGACTTCCTCTTTTTCTATTTGGATACTCCTGATTGCCTTCTCTTATCTGATTGCTCTAGCCAGGACTTCCAATACTATATTGAACAGGAGGGGTGAGAGTGGGCATCCTTGTCTTGTTCCAGTTTTCAGGGGAAATGGTTCCAATTTTTGTCTGTTTAAAAGTATGCTGGCTGTGGGTTTCTCATAGATGGCTTTTACTGTTTTGAGGTATGTTCCCTGTATGCCTAGATGTTTGAGGGTTTTTATCAAGAAGGGGTACTGAAGTTTATGAAAAGCTTTTTCTGCATCTAATGATGTAATCATGTGGTTTTTGTTTTGACATCTGTTGATGTATTTAATTACATTTATGAGTTTACGAATGTTGAACCAGCCTTGCATCCCAGGGATGAAGCCTACTTGGTCATGATGGATGATTTTTGAGATGTGTTGTTGAATCCGGTTCGCTAGGATCTTATTGAGAATTTTAGTATCTATGTTCATCAAAGATATTGACCTGTAGTTCTCTTTCTTTGTTGGGTCTTTACCTGGCTTGGGTATCAATGTGATGTTAGCTTCATAAAATGATTTGGGGAGAGTTCCATCTTTCTCAAGTGCCTGGAATACTTTCCACTGGATTGGTATCAGATCCTCCCTGTATGTTTTGTAGAATTCTGCCAAAAAGTCTTCTGGTCCAGGCTTTTTTTTGTAGGTAGTTTTCTTATTACGCTGTCAATTTCCTTGATTGTTATTGATCTATTTAGGGTCTCAATTTCTTCTTGTTTCAACTTAGGCAGGTTGTGTGATGATAGAAAGTCCTCCATTTCCATAAGGTTTTCAAGTTTGTTTCCACGCAGGTGTACATAGTAGTCTCTAATGATCTTTTGTATTTCCTCAGGATCAGATGTGACTTCATCTTTTGTGTTTCTGATTGTGTTTATTTGGGCTTTTTCTCTCTTTTTCTTGGTCAGTCTAGCTAGGGGATCATCAATCTTGTTTATCCTTTCAAAGAACCAGCTTTTTGTTTCATTGATTTTTTTGTATTATCTTTTTGTCTTCTATGTACCATATTTAGGTTTTTATTTTGGTAATCTAGATTATTCTGATGAAGTTAGGGTTTTGGTGGTCTTACTTTTCCAGGTTCCTTAGGTGATTTGTTAGGCTGTTAATTTGTGATCTTTCCATTTTCTTCATGTGCATTCATAGAGATATGGATTCCCCTCTTAGTACTGGTTTCATGGTACTCCAGAGATTTTGGTAAGATGTTTCTTTGTTTTCATTTGTTTCCAGGTATCTTTTAATCTCTGTTTTGATTTCCTTGTTGACCCAGGAGTTGTTTAGCATCATGCTGTTTAGTGTTCCTGTCTTTGTGGGTTTTGGGGGAATTCTGTTGGTGTTAATATTTGTTTTTATTCCACTGGGTCTGAGAAGATGCATGGCAGAATTTCAATGTTATTGAATTTGTTTATGCTTGGTTTATGGCTGAGGATGTAGTCGATCTTAGAGTACATTCCATGTGGAGATGAGTAAAATGTATATTCTGTGGTTGTTGAATGGAGTGTTCTGTTGGTATCAATTTAGCCCATTTGGTCAAACATCATGCTGAGGTTCTGGATCTTGTTGATTTTTTTGTCTTGATGTTCTGTCTAGGGTTGTTAGCAGGGTGTTTAAATCCCCAGCTGTAATAGTGTTAGAGTCAATATCTTTTTTTTAGCTTACCTAGAAGCTGCTTTATGAAAGTTGGTGCTCCTATGTTGGGTGTATATATATTTATAATGGATATTTCTTGTTGATGGATTGAACCTTTTACCATTATATCGTGACTTTTGGTATCTTTTAAAATTTTTGATAGCTTAAAGGGCATTCTGTCTGATATTAAGATTATGACTCCTGCTTTCTTTTGTGTTCCATTTGCCTGAAAATTTGTTTCCCATCTTCTTACTTTGTGTCTATTAATGTCCTTTCTGGTGTGATGAGTCTCATGGAGATATATATTGTTGCTGATGATATTTTATCTAATTTACCATTCTATGTTTTATCAGTGGTGCATTTAGTCCATTCACATTCAGGTTAATTATTGAGATGTGAGAGTTTATCCCTGTCCTTAGGTTCTTATAGAGTTTACTGTTGTTGCTGCTATTTATTTGTTTATTATCTTTCTTTTGATTTTTGAGTTGATTCATGTGTGTTTTCAATCTTTTTTCCTGCATTTTTGGGAAGGACTTTGGTGTTCTTTTTTTCCTTTCTTCTGTGTTTAATACTTTTTAAAGTGTTTCTTGTAGAGCTGGTATGGAGGCAGTGTAAACTGTTAGGAATTGAATGGGAAGGAACTTAATTCTCCATCACTGATGAAACTTAGCTTTGCTGGGAAGGTGATTCTTGGTTGAAATTTTTTATCTTTGAGAACTTTGAAGATTAAGCTCCAAGCTCTCCTAGCCTGAAGAGTTTCTGTAGATAAGTCTGCTGTTATTCTAATTGGTCTTCCCCAGTAGGTAATCTGACCTTTCTCTCTTGTTGTCTTTAGGATTTTTTCCCTTATATCTACTTTGTGTAGGCGAATTACTATGTGTCTAGGAGTTGGTTTTCTCATTTCTTGTCTTGTAGGGGTTCTCTGAATCTTTTGTGTTTGAATGACCATGTCATCATTCAGATGAGGTAAGTTTTCTTGGATAATTTCATGGAATGTTTGTTTGAGGGTGGTCTCTGTCTCTCTATCTGCCTCAGGGATTCCAATTAATCTTAGGTTTGACCTCTTGAAATAATTGCTCTTCTTTTAAATGTTTTGTCCTGTTTTTAAAATCTTCTTTTCTATGTTTTTAACAGTTTGGGTTAGTTCTATATTTTAGTCCTCAAGCTCTGAGATTCTTTCTTCTGCCTGGTTAATTCTACTTTCCATGCTTATCAGTTTGTTATTTATTTCATTAACTGTATTCTTTATTGCTATTGTCAACTCCTTCATTCTTTCCTCCTGTATCTCCTCATTTCTATTTATTCTCTATTAGTATCTTGATATCTGGGTTTGTGGTTTGAGACCAGTTATTCTGGGGGCTTTTCATTGTTTGAATTACGAAGTCTATATTCTCAGTGGCTGACCTCCCAGGGTTCTGTGTGAGACTCATTCTTCCTTTGGCTTTTGTTCATTTGTGTAGGTTTTCCTCCCCCCAGCAATTTTTTTAAAAACTTCTTCTTTAATTCTGTTTTTCAGTGATGTGAGGATAGCTTCTACTTCTGTTTGTGCAATCTCTTATTCTTTCTTATGTAGATCCTCTGATTTTGTTCAGTTCTGAAGCTGGACTGGGGGTGGGGGCCTGTGCTTATTGTGGTTTTGAGGTTTAATTAAGGGAGGAGCTGTGATTCAGAAGCTCTCTGCAGATCCCAGTATCTACTGACAGATGTGTGGGTCCCCTGGAACCCACTTCCCACTGCCTCACAATCTGTCCATGCAGTGGGGGCATCTGTTTGCCCCCCAAAGTAAAATTGGATTGAGAAAAGGGAAAAAACTGGAAAAGGAAAGGAGGAAAGTGAAAGGAACATGGAAAGAGAGAAGTAGAGGGACAACAGACAGGTGTACCAACTAATGAATAGAGGAACAAAGACAGAAAAAAGCAAAAAAGACTAAAACATACAGACAATCATACAAACAAACAAGCAGAAATCTTCCTGTTGTTGTACTCTCCCTCAAAAATACCCATACACAAACAGAATATCTTTTTAAAAATCCCACTGAAATAACAGAAAGTACAAAAATGTAAACAAAAACAGAAAGAAAGAGAAAAAAAAGCAAAAACTAAAACAAAAAAAAAAACAAGAAGAAAGAAAACTCACACTCCGGCCATTTCTGTAAGTCCAGATTCCTGCTACAACCTCCACTTTAGGGAGTAGCTCTGGTCCCCAGCCTCTCCCCTCCACTCTCAGCTGATAGGGTTCCTCTCAGCATGGGACAGATGCCCCAAGGACTACTGTAGAAGGAGGATGGATCAGATCCAGACTCACCCTACTCCCTGCTGCTGTGGTCAAGTCTCCGACTGAGATCTGCCATGTCTGTGCCTGTCCAAGGGTGAGGGAGGGGCATCTGTCTCTCTGAGTCCTAAGAGAGGATAGCCTCTGGGTCCCAAGATGCAGGTCTCTATCTGGGACCTGAGAAGATGGTGCCCATTGTCATCTCATCACCAGCCTTGGAGCTTTATTCCAGATTTCCATGACCTACCTTCTCCATGTTTCCTCCTGCTCGTGCCTGGTCTGCTGCTGCAGGTGATGGCACAGGCCGGGTGCCTGGTGGTGAGGGGTGGCTATTCTCTGCTGCCTCCTCCCAAGAGGGCCCCAAGAATGGCAGATGATCCTGTGTGCCCAAGTCTCCCATCTCAGGGCAGTGGTGAGTTGCAGTCACCTTCGGAGGAGAGCCCTGGCTGCATTGTTATAGCTGGATTGTGAGAAATGATGCCAATATGCAGAGAAGGTCAGATTGTGAGTCCTTTATTGATGCCAGCAATCAAGAGCAGACTAGTGTCTCAAATAGCTCTCAGTGAAGAACAGAGTGAGTAGTGGGTCTTTTAAAGGTAAACATTACATAAGCTGTACAGTTTGATATTTCTTGGCAAACCATATGATTAGTAAGGGGTATGGATGTTACAGAATTTACACAACTAGGGTGTTTCCAATCACTGAGGGGCACAGGAATGTGGGTGTGTGGTATGATTACAAGATATTTCTTGGCAAACCGTAAGATTATAGTAAGGGGTAGTAAGGGGTATGGATGGTTACAGAATTTACACAACTAGGGAGTTTCCAGTCACTGAGGGGCACAGGAATGTGGGTGTGTGGTATGATTACAAGAAGGTTACATAAGGGGATCATCTCTAGGCTAAGATTGAAGATCTGTTCCAAAATGGAGTTACTTACTTATGTCAAGCAAGGTATTTCAGCAGGCTGTTATAGGTTTTGCAGATAGATATTTTATTTCCCCCTTTTAGTTGTTCATGAGTCAATGCATTGACTCATTTATCATAAGTATATTATTATACTGGGGTCTCATATACATAAGTTTCACAGAGCTGATTCTTTGTTTGACAAAAATGGATAATCCGATTTATTATGCAGGATAAGGAGACCTAGGAGAAGTAGTATGAGGGGTCCAACTAGACTAGTTTTTGTTTTGTTTTGTTTTGTTTTTGAGTTGGAGTCTCACTCTGTCACCCAGACTCAAGTGCAATGGCTGCTCCTGGCCACCACAGCCTCGACCTGCTGGGCTCCGGCAATCCTTCCACCTCTGCCTTCCAAGTAGCTGGAACTACAGGCGTGCACCACTATGCCCAGCTGAATTTTTTATTTATTGTAGAGATGAGGTCTTGTCAAGTTGCCCAGGCAGGTATTGAACCCGTGGGCTCAGGCAATCCACTCACCTCAGCCTCCCAAAGCACGGAATTACAGGCTGAGCCACTGAGCCTGGCCCTAACTAGACTAGTAACAAGAGTATTTAACCATGGTTCCAATTAAATAAAGCCTGGAATCAGGATTTATTATGTTCTTTTTCTTTTTGTCATTTGTCTAAATTTTCTCTGACCTTTTGGAGGGTATCTTTAATAACCCCTGATTTGTTGGCATAAAAACAATGAGCTTCTCCAAGGGTTACACAGAGTTCCCCTTGGGATAGGAAAAGTAAATCTAGGCCTCTACAATTCTGAAGGACTGCTTCAGTCATGGATTCCACCTGGTCATGGGGGTGGTTCATGGCAAATTGTAGATTCCCCAGGTCACCATTAATTTCCTAGGCAAGGTTAGATAAACCCAGTTCTCCATGGACCAGGGCAGCAGTGCCAATTGCAGTTGCTCCTGCTATACTTAGCCCGATTAATGCAGGTACTACCAGTGGAACAGCGTGTTTTGAACGTGCCATTGGAAGACCAGGGGGGTTAAGCAGAATAATTCCCTCAGGACCATTATAAGCATAAACTTGAGGTGTACATGAACAGTAATATACAAGGTAGGCTGATTAATTAATCTGTTGGTAGTAGCCCATTTTGTAAGGCCTATAGAACTAGCTAACCAGTTGTTGACAGTAGCCACGTAGGTCATAGATTCAGCCATGGTTAAGGTGAGGTATAAATTCCAAATATCAGAGAATGGAGAAGCTGTTAGATTGAAACCTGGAGTTACAAGGCAGGAGGCTTTACCAGTTACATCACCTAGAGTAATGTGAACCATCTCTGGAGTGCAGTTAGTTCTTCATATGATAGGAGTTTCAATTCCTAGGCCCACATAATGAGGGAGTTTTGGTTTTAAGTAAAGCCAGCAATTTGAGGCCAACTGAGGCATAGTAATATTAAGTAGATAGGGCATATTATTTAACATAGGAAAAAGACTAGGAGGTTGGTAAGCCAGACATCATGGGGAACTTGGAGGCTGTTGAGATGAACCCGGGCTAGTTGGTTGGTTGGCAGAAAGCAAAAGCTGAGGTGGCTGGTGGTAACCAAACAAGGGATCCTTCAGCTCTGCCAGTGGCCCTATAGGTTTGATTATGGTTTTATAGGTGATTGTTTGCCACTGGATGGTGAATAAAACACTATCGTCATACCCATTCATAGAGAGTCGTATACCCTAGGTATTTCCTGTACTCCAGGAATAATGGAGAGGATTGGTAACCTTTATATATAGAGGTCATCCTGGGCCAGCACCCGGCCAAAGGGTAATTCCAGAGGTGTCATTAGGCCCTCCACTGTAAGTTGCAATGGTGATGCAGTTCCAGTCTGGGCAAAAGAATTCATCTTCCTGGTTACAGCTGTGGTCAGTGGTATTACTGGGGCAGAGATGAAAGTCTACATCCTGAGGACTTCCAGCAAGATGGCAATTGGGCAGCCTGGCCTATGAGACCCTCTGCAAAGGAGAACACAGAGGGTCTCTGGCTCTCTCCCCGGGGACTGCGGATCACAACATCCGCATCCTGGTCTTCACACAGAGCTTGGCCGTCACCACCGCTGGGGCATCGCGGTAGTCTGGACAGCCACTGCAGTCACAGACACTGCAGCCACTGGCACTGCCACAGCCTCCATAGCAGCCATAGTGCATCGCACCACCCTTGCCTGAGGCAATCCACGACTTCAGTCCTTGAAGCCCCTGCAGGCAAGATCTGCTGGGATCACTGCCACCGTGACATCCTGCCGGCCGTGGGTCACCTCCCTTGTGCCCTGAGACAGACTCCCATCTCCAGCCTCTGCCCGGCTCCTGTCTGGCTTCACCCCCTCTAGAGCTGCGAGATAGCACCATCTGCTGGCGATTCAAGGTAACAACACCAAAACAGGACAAACAAGCTTGAAAAACAGACACAGGCCAGATTTGAGCAGTGAACTGAGTGGTGATCTGAACTGTCCTTCACAGCAGGCCAGGGGCAACTGACCCTAACTGTGAATAAATTTAACAGCTTGAGAAGACAGGTAGAAATCAGCTGAAAGGACATTGGACTTAAGCAAAAAGTCTGAGAGTGTGCTCGATTGGTTCTGTCAGTTTAAGGACTTGATTCTATTCCTACTGTTTTGTTCCTTTTTTTCCCTCTCTTCCTTTTCTTCTCTTTTCTCCTCTCTGTAAGCTTTTTCTTCTCTTTTCTCCTCTCTGTAAGCCATATCTTTGTATACAGGAACAACACACCAATAAGATGGTTGGTTAGCTTGTATGTTAGCATCATTGTATGTTTTAGTTTTTTTTGTATGGGAGTTTGTTAGTCTGTAGCCGTGGTCTATTGTTTTTATCTGTTTCAGTTTAGGTCTCTCTCTCCATTTGTTGATACACTCGTCTGTTTCCCCCCTTACTCCTCTCTCTCCACCCCCATCTTCCCCCCACTGTCTGCTCCATTCTCTTCCCTCTGCTTACCTTATTTTATTTCAGGGAATAAACCTACAACCCCACTGCACGGACAAATTCCAAGGCAGTGGGAAGTGGGTTTCAGATTATCCATACACCTGTTGGCAGATACCAGGACCTGCAGGTAGATTTTGAATCACAGCTCCCCCTTAAGTAAATCTCAAAACTACAGAGAGGACCACCCCCCAATCTACAGTACAACTCCAGCATTGAACAAAGTAAGAGGGCATACATAAAGAAGAATAGGAGATTGAACAAACAGAAGTAAAAGCAACCCCTCTACCCCTGAATAACAAAATTAAGACGATCACGTGGAGCGAAGGAAAATGTAGGGACAGAAAAAACCGCACAAATAATGAAAAACCAAAAGAAGAATATAGGTCTCACACAGACCCCTGGGAGGTCAGACACTGAGAAAACAGACATCGGAACACAATCAAGAGCCCACAGAATGACTGGTCACATGCAACAAACCCAGACATCAAGGCAGTAATAGAATTTAAAAAATTGAGACGAGGAAAATAGGAAGGAGCTGATGTCAGAAAAAACAGCAGTAAAGAATACTATGATGGAAATAACAAACTAATAAACATGGAAGGCAGAATTAGCCAAGCAGAAGAATCTTAGAGCTCGAAGACCAAAACACAGAACTAACCCAAACTGTAAAAATCAGAAAAGGTAAAAAAGACAAGAAAATCTTTAAGAGATAAATGATCACTTCAAGAGACCAAACCTAAGAGTTATTGGCCTTCCTGAGGCAGAGAGAGAAACAGAGGCAACACTGCAACAAACACTTCATGAAATCATTCAAGAAAACTTCCCTCATCTCATCAGTGATGAAACAGTTCAAACACAAGAGATTCAGAGAACCATTACGAGACAACAAATGAGAAGACCAACTCCCAGACACATAATAATTCCCCTAAACAAAGTAGGTATAAACTTTATTACTAAAGGCAGCAAGAGAAAAAGGTCAGACTACCTACCAGGGAAGACCAATTAGAATAGCAGATTTATCTACAGAAACCCTCCAGGCTAGGAGAGCTTTGAGCCCTGTCTTCAAAGTTCTAAAAGATAAACAATTTCAACCGAGAATAAGCTACCCACCGAAGCTAAGCTTCATCAGTGAGGGAGAATTGAAATCTTTCCCAGATATCCAATCCCTAAGAACCTACGCTGCCACCTGACCACCTCTACAAGAAACACTTAAGGAAGTATTGAACACAGAAGAAAAGGAAAAAAGAACAACAACGTTCTTCACAAGAGTACAGGTAAAAGAATGAAAACACATATGATCCAACTCTAAAACCAAAAGAAAGACAAACACAAACAGGAAGAACAACAACTCTGTGAGAACCTTATGATAGGGATTCACTCTCACATTTCAATAATAGTTTGAATGTGAACAGACTAAATGCACCACTGAAAAGACATAGAATGACAAAATGGATAAAATATCACCAGGCAACAATGTGTTGCCTTCAAGAGACTCACCTCACTAGAAAGGACACTCACAGACTCAAAGAGAATGGGAAGCAAATTTCCAGGTGAACGGAACACAAAAGAAAGAAGAAGTCGTGATCTTCATCTCAGACACAATACCCTTTATGCTATGAAAAGTTAAATAGGATACAAAAGGCCACTGCATAATGATAAAAGATTCAATTCATCAACAAGAAATATCCATCCTAAACATATACGCACCCAACATAGGAGCACCAGTTTCCATTAAACAGCTCTAAAAAAAGATATCATCTACAATACCATCATAGCTGGGGACTTTAATACCACACTCACAACCCTAGACATATCATCAGGACAAAAAATCAGCAACGAGATGCAAAACCTCAATGTGACTCTTGATCAAATGAACTTAATTGATAACTACAGAACCCTCCATCCAAAGACCACAGAATACACATTCTACTCATCACTGCATGGAACGTACTCTAAGATCGATCACGTAATTGGCCATAAATCAAGCATAAGCAAATTTAAAAGGACTGAAATTTTACCATGCACCTTCTCGAATCACAGTGGAATAAAAATAAGCATTAACACCAACAAGGTCCCCCCAAGACCCACAAAGATATGGACACTAAACAGCATGATGCTAAACAACTCCTGGGTCAATGATGAAATCAAAACAGAGATTAAAAGGTACCTGGAAACAAATGAAAATGAAGAAACATCTTACCAAAATCTCTGGGATGCCATGAAAGCTCTAGTAAGAGGGGACTTTATATCCATACAAAGGCAAATGAAGAAAACGGAAATATCACAAATTAACAGCCTAACAAGTCACCTACGGAAGCTGGAAAAGCAACACCACAAAAACCCTAATTTCAGCAGAAGAATCCAGATCACCGAAAAAAAAGCCCACATCCAGGACATAGAAGACAAAAAGATAATACAGAAAATCAATGAAACAAAAAGCTGGTTCTTTGAAAGGATAAACAAGATTGATGGTCCCCTAGCTAGACTGACCAAGAAATAGAAAAAGCCCCAATAAACACAATCAGAAGTACAAAACATAAAATCACATCTGACCCTGAAGAAATACAAAAGATCATTAGAGACTACTATGTACACTTGTATGGAAACAAACTTGAAAACCTTAAGGAAATGGAGGACTTTCTGTCCCATCTTTCTCTTCAATGGCTGCACTATTCAAATTTCCCTAGATTATTGTCCTCGTAGGGACTTTCTGGGACCATTTCCAAGAAAGTACCAGGTGAAAGCAAATGACCCCCCAAAAATGTCTTTGTCCTATCAGTGGAATTTAAGGCTCAAATATCATCCAGGTTGATCCATTGTTATAGGAGGAACAATTAAACACTACGTAGAAGAGAGGCAGATATGCAGGTGAGAGTTAAGATGTACCACCATCTTTGAGATGAAAGAGGGTCCTGCATTTCAGTCTTTGGCCCATGTTGAGTTTATTTTTGTATATGGTGATAGGGATCCAGTTTCTTTATTCTGCACATCGCTAGCCAATTTTTCCAATACCATTTATTAAATGCGTTGTCTTTTTCCTATTTATTTTTATTGGATTTGTGAAAGATCCACTGGTTGTAGGAATGTGGTTTTGTTTCTGGGTTCTCTGTTCTGTTCCATTGGTCAATCTCTCTGTTCTTGGACCAGCATCATGCTGTTTTATTTACTATAGCCTATAGAGTGATTTGAAGTCAGGCAGTATGATGCCTCTACAACTACACCTTTTGTTTAGAATTGTTTTGGCTATTTAGGCTCTTTTTTGATTCCATAAAAATTTTGGGATTATTTTTTGTATTTCTGTGAATAAATGAAGTTGGTGTTTGATTGGGATTGTGTTGAATCTGTAGATAGATTTGGGTAGTATGGTGATTTTAAGAATATTGATTCTATTACACAGCTATAATGAAAGACAAAATCATGAAGTTGGCAGCAAATTGAATGGACTTAGAGTCTCTAATACTGAGTGCTCTATCACAGAAACAAAGAACCAAGTATCACATGTTCTCACTCGTAAGTGGACGTTGAACAACTATAATCTTACTATAAGAAAAGGATTGACAGTAGTATCGGGAGGGCTGGGACACAACTTGCAGTAGTGGAAAACTGCCTGGTGGGGGCACACCTCATCAACAAGGGTACCTGCACAATAAACATTTGTATACTTAATCCTGCATTGTAGCCCACATATTTAAAACAAAAAGTAAAAGCAGAGAGATAAAATGTTAGTTGTAAAGAAAGACCATAAAATAAAGTATATCTGGTACAAAAAAAAAAAAATATATATATATATAGGTTCTTCCTGAAACTATAAAAATCCTGGAAGAAAACCTAGGAAACAGTCTG
>NW_007261127.1:20542-22131 GCF_000164805.1 Carlito syrichta
GTGTGCTTCATTGATTCTATTAGTTTAATGACTTAATTCTGTTCCTACTGTATTGTTCCTTTTTTCTTTTTTCCTCTTCCTTTTCTTCTCTTTTCTTCTGTCTGTAAGCCATATCTTTGTATAGAGGAACAGCACATTAATAAGGTGGTTGGTTAGCTTCTATGTTAGCATCAATATGTTTTATTTTTATTTTTTATTTTTTGTATGAGAGTTGGTTCGTCTGTAGCTGTGGTATGTTGTTTTTATATGTTTCAGTATAGGCTTCTCTCTCTATTTGTTGACACACTCATTTGTTTCCCCCCTTACTCCTCTATCCCACCACTCCCCTCTTCAACCCACTATCTGCTCCATTCTCTCCCCTCCGCTAACCACATTTTATTTCAGGGAGTAAACCTACAGCCCCACTGCACGGAAGATTCCAGAGCAGTGGGAAGTGGGTTCCACATTATCCAAACACATGTCAGCGAATACCAGGACCTGCAGACAGATTTTGAATCACAGCTCTCCCCTTAAGTAAATCTCAAAATTGCAAAAAGTACCACCTCCAACCTACAGTGCAACTTCAGAATTGAACAAAGTAAGAGGACATACATAAAGAATAGGAGATTGAACAAACAGAAGTAAAACCAATCCCTTTACCCCTGAATAACAGAATTAAAGAAGACGGTGATGTGGATGGAAGGAAAAAGTAGGGAGGGGGAAAAAAACCGCACAAATGAAGAAAAACAGAAAGAAGAATATAGGTCTTACACAGACCCCTGGGAAATCAGACACTGAGAAAACAGATTCTGGAACACAAACAATGTGGAGTCCCCAGAATGGCTGGTTACATGCAACCCAGACATCAAGACATTAATGGAGAGAATTTTAAAAATTGAGGAGAAACAAGAGGAAAATAGGAAGGAGCTGATGTCAGAAATGACAGCAGTAAAGAATACTGTGATGGAAATGAACAACAGACTAGTAAGCATGGAAAGCAGAATCAGCCAAACAGAAGAAAGAATCTTAGAGCTCAAAGACCAAAACACAGAAGTAACCAAAACTGTCAAAAGCATAGAAAAGAAGCTCAAAAAGACAGAACAAAGCCTGCAAGAGATGAATGATCACTTCAAGACACCATACCTAAGAGTAATTTGGCTTCCTGAGGCAGAAAGAGAAACAGAAGCCACACTGGAACAAACATTTCATGAAATCATTCAAGAAAACTTCCCTCATCTCATTAAGGATGAAAAAATTCAAACACAAGAGTTTCAGAGAACCCCTGCAAGACAACAAATGAGAAGACCAACTCCCAGACACATAATAATTTGTCTAAACAAAGTAGCTATGAAAGGAAGAATCCTAAAGGCAGCAAGAGAAAAAGGCCAGACTACTTACCAGGAAAAACCAATTAGAATAGCAGCAGATTTATCCACAGAAACCTTTCAGGCCAGGAGAGCCTGGAGCCCTATCTTCAAAGTTCTAAAAGAGAAACAATTTCAACCAAGAATAACCTATTTAGCCAAACTAAGCTTCATTAGTGAGGCAGAATTGAAATCTTTTCCAAACATCCAATCCCTAAGAACCTATGCTGCCACCAGACCACCTTT
>NW_007261127.1:23042-24645 GCF_000164805.1 Carlito syrichta
GAAACATCTTACCAAAATCTCTGGGATGCCCTGAAAGCTGTAGTAAGAGGGGAATTTATATCCCTACAAACACATGAAGAAAATGGAAGGAACAAATTCACAACCTAAGAAGCCACCTAAAGAAGCTGGAAAAGCAAGACCACAAAAACCCTAATTTCAGCAGAAGAATCCAGATCACCAAAATAAAAGCCCAAATCCAGGACATCTAAGACAAAAAGATTATACAAAAAAATCAGTGAAACAAAAAGCTGATTCTTTGAAAGAATAAACAAGATTGATGGTCCTCTAGCTAGACTGACCAAGAAAAAAACGAGAAAAAAACTAAATAAGCACAATCAGACACAAAATATGAAGTCACATCTGACCCTGAAGAAATACAAAAGATCATTATAGACTACTATGTACACTTGTACGGAAACAAACTTGAAAACCTTAAGGAAGTGGAGGAGTTTCTGACATCACACAACCTACCTAGGTTGGAACAAGAAGACATTGAGACCCTAAGTAGACCAATAACAATCAAGGAAATCGACTGTGTAATAAAACTTCCTACAAAAAAAGCCCTGGTCCAGATGGCTTTCCAGCAGAATTCTACAAGACATTCAAGGAGGAGCTGATGCCAATCCTATTGAAGGTATTCCAGGCGATTGAAAAAAATGGAACTCTCCCCAAATCATTTTATGAAGCCAACATTACATTGATACCCAAGCCAGTTCAAGATCCAGCAAAGAAAGAGAACTACAGGCCAATATCTTTGATGAACATAGATGCTAAAATTCTTAACAAGATCCTAGCAAACCGGATTCAGCAATACATCTCAAAAATCATCCACCATGACTAAGTAGGCTTCCTTTCTGGGATGCAATCCTGGTTCAACAGTCGTAAAACCATAAATGTAATTAAATACATCAACCGATAACATTAGATGCAGAAAAAGCTTTTGATAAAATCCAGCACCCCTTCTTGATAAAAACCCTTGAACATCTAGGCATGCCGGGAACATACCTCAAAATAGTAAAAGCCATCTACGAGAAACCCACAGCCAGCATACTCCTAAATGGATAAAAATTGGAACTAATTCCCCTGAAAACTGGAACTAGACAAGGATGCCCACTCTCACCCCTCCTGTTCAATATAGTATTGGAAGTCCTGGCTAGAGCATTCAGAGCAGAGGAGGCAATCAGAGGTATCCAAATAGGAAAAGAGGAAGTCAAGTTATCTCTCTATGCCGATGATATGATTGTGTACCTTGAAAACCCAAGAGAATCTGTCAGAGCCTTCCTTAAATTGATAAAGGCCTTTGGCAAAGTCTCAGGATACAAAATAAATGTACAAAAGACAATCGCATTTCTCTACACCAATAATAAACAGAAACCCAAATAAAAAACACAATTCCATTCACAGTATCCACAAAAAAATGAAATACCTTGGCGTCTTCCTAACCAGAGACGTGAAACACCTTTACAATGAAAATTACAAAATACTGCTCAAAGAAATCAAAGCTGACACAAACAAGTGGAAAAATATCCCATGCTCACGGATCGGAAGAATCAACATTGTGAAGATGTCCATCTTACCTGAGACAATCTACAAATTCAATGCA
>NW_007261127.1:25606-26576 GCF_000164805.1 Carlito syrichta
CCTCTGTGGAAAGCAGTGTGGTGATTCCTAAAAGCTGTAAAAATTGACCTTCCATATGACTCTGCAATCCCCCTACTGGGAATATACCCTGAAGAACACATCACTCTATAAAAAAGATACGTGCACACGTATGTTTATTGCAGTGTTGTTCACAATAGCAAGAACCTGGAACCAACCATGCTGCCCATCAAAAGAGGACTGGATTTAAAAAATGTGGTACATATACATGATGGATTACTACGCAGCCATAAAAAGTAACAAAATCATGAATTTTGCAGCAACCTGGATGGAACTAGAGTCTATAATACTGAGTGACCTCTCACAGAATCAAAAATCCGAGTATCACATGTTCTCACTCATATAATGGACCTTTAACACCAATGTAATATTATAAGAAAATGACTGATAGTACTGGGAAACTATGGGGGGGGATGGGATTAACAGTAGCAAATATCTGTCTGGGGATGGGAAAACACCTCTTATCACCAGGGTGCCTGAATGAAACGTAATTGTACAGCTAACCCTTAACTGTACCCCACAAAACTCATAATAAAAAATATAGATTAACTTAAAAAAAGAAAAAACACAGGAATTCATATGGAAACACAAACGTCCAAGAATAGCCAGAACAATCCTCAGCAAAAACAACAACGCAGTTGGTATTGCAATACCAGACTTTAAACTTTACTATAAAGCTACAATCATCAAAACAGCTTGGTATTGGTACAGGAACAGGCATATAGATCAATGGAACAGAATTGAGATTCCAGAAGCAAAACCTCAATTACTCAACCAACTCATCTTCGACAAAGCCCCCACCACCTACCAATGGGGAGAGGAGAACCTATTCAGTAAATGGTGCTGGGAAAATTGGCTGACCACATGCAGAAGATTGAAACAGGACCCCTATCTATCCCCATGCACAAAGGTTAACTCCAAATGGATCAGAGACCTAAATGTAAAACCTCAA
>NW_007261127.1:26596-33242 GCF_000164805.1 Carlito syrichta
TCGGACTGGCATCCAATTCCTGTACAAAACCCGAAACCCACAGGACTTAAGAGAGAAGATAGACAAATGGGACCTTATTAAACTGACAAGCTTCTGCAAAGCCAAAGAAACCATCAAGAGAGCAGGGAGACAGCCTACAGACTGGGAAAAAGTATTTGCCAACTCTAGGTCTGACAAAGCCTTAACATCCTGGATCTACAAGGAACTGAAACGTACTGAAAAGAAGAAAACAAACAACCCCATTATATAATGGGCAAAAGATATGAACAGACACTTCACAAAAGAAGACATCTGAGCAACCATCAAAGACATGAAGAAATGCTCAACCTCACTAATCATCAGGGAGATGCAAATCAAAACCACACTGAGATACCACCTAACTCCAGTCAGAATGGCAATTATCAACAACCCAAAAAATAACAGCTGCTGGAGAGGGTGTGGTGAAAAGGGAACACTTCTACACTGTTGGTGGGAGTGTAAACTAGTATAACCTCTGTGGAAAGCAGTGTGGCGATTCCTAAGAGCTCTAAAAATCGACCTTCCATATGAACCTTCAATCCCCCTACTGGGAATATACCCTGAAGACCTCAAATCACTCTATAAAAAAAATACCTGCACATGTATGTTTATCGCAGCGTTTTTCACAATAGGAAGAACCTGGAAACAACCATGCTGCCCATCAAAAGAAGAGTGGATTAAAAAAAGTGGTACATATACACGATGGAATACTACGCAGCCATAAAAATGAACAAAATCATGAATTTCGCAGCAATCTGGATGGAGCTAGAGTGTGTAATACTGAGTGACCTCTCACAGAAACAAAGATCTGAGTATCACATGTTCTCACTCATATAATGTACCTTGAACTTACAATGTAATACTATAAGAAAATGACCGACAGTACTGGGAAACTATGGGGGGGATGGGGATGGGATTAACAGTAGCAAATATCTGTCTGGGGCTGGGAAAACACCTCTTATCAACAGGGTGCCTGAATGAAATGTAATTGTACACCTAACCCTTAATTGTAGCCCACAAAACCATAATAAAAAATATTGATTAATTAAAAATAGAGACTCCAAATGCAATTTTAACTAAACCTAAAATAGACCAATGAGACTTAATTACTCTAAAATCATCTGTACAGCAAGAGAAATAATCAGTAGAGTGAACAGATAATCTACTAGATGGGAGAAAATAGTTGCAAATTATACTTCAGACAAAGTTCTAATATCCAGAATCTGTTAGTAACTCAAACATTTCAACATGAAAAAAACAACCATATCAAATAGTGGCAAAGAATATGAATAGACACTTCTCAAAAGACAGCACACAAGTGACCAACAAACATTAAAAAATGCTCAACATCACTAAGTAGAGAGAAATGCAAATTAAAACTACCATGAGCCGGGCTCGGTGGCTCAGCCTGTAATCCTGTGCTTTGGGATGCTGAGGTGAGTGGATTGCCTGAGCCTGGGGGTTCGAGTCCCGCCTGGGCAACTTGGCGAGACCTCATCTCTACAATAAATCAAAAAATTAGCTGGGCGTGGTAGCGCGTGCCTGTAGTTCTAGCTACTTGGAAGACTGAGGCAGAAGATTTGCCAGAGCCCAGCAGGTCAAGGCTGCGATGGCTGGGAGCGGCCACTGCACTTTAGTTTGGGTGACAGAGTGAGACTCCAACTCAAAAAACAAAACAAAACCAAAAAAACCACCATGAGACATCACCTCACACCAGTTAGAATGGCCATTATAAGAAAGGGAAAGAACAGCAGATGTTGGCATGGTTGTGAAGAAAAGGTGTGTTCATCCAATGTTGGTGCAATTGTAAACCAGTTCAACCTCTATGCAAAACAATCTGAAGGTTTCTCAGAGAACTCAAAATTGAATTAACATTTGATCCAATAATCTCACTTCTAGTAATCTACCCAAAGGAAAATAAGTCATAGTATGAAAATGATACCTGTACTTGTATGTTCATTGCAGCACTATTCACAATAGCAAAATCATGGAACCAACCCAAGTGCCCACCAACAATTGATAGGCTAAAGAAAATGTGAGGTTGGACATTTCTTCATGTATCTGAATTGACTGGATAAAGAAAATGTGAGGCTTAGCATTTCTTCATGTATCCGGTGACTGCTTGTATGTCTTCTTCTGAGTGTCTATTCATATCTTTGGCCCACTTTTTAATGGGTTGTTTGTTTTTTTCCTTTCAGCACATTTGAGTTCCTTGTAGATCCTGGATGTTAGTCCTTTTTCAGATTTATAGTTGGCAAATATTTTTTCCCATCCTCTGGACTGTCTCTCTGCTCCATTGATAGTTTCTTTTGCTTTGCAGAAGATTTTCAGTCTGATGAGGTCCCACTTGTCTATCTTTTCTTTTATGGCATTTTCTTTTGGAGAGTTGTTCAGGAATTGATTGCCTATTCCAATTTCTGTAAGGGTGTTTCCCATGTTTTCTTCTAGAATTCTTATAGTTTGATGTTTAAAACCACATTGAGATACCACCTAACTCCAATCAGGATGACCATCATCAATAACTCAAAAATCAAGAGACGCTGGAGAGGATGTGGGGAGAAGGAAAACTTCTACCCTGTTGGTGGTAATGTTCACTAGTACCACCTCTGTGGAAAACAGTGTGATTTTTAAAAGATCTAAAAATCAACCTTCCATACAACCCAGCAGTCTTTCTTCTGGAAATATACCTAGAAGAACTCAAATCACTGTATCAAAAGGATACATGCACACACATGTTCATTGCAGCATTATTCAAAAGAGAAAAACATGGAACCAACGATGGTTCCCATCGACAGTAAATTGGATAAAGAAAATGTGGTACATTTACACAGTGGAATATTATGCAGCCATAAAGAAAAGCAAGATTATGAACTTTGCAGCAACTTGGAATGAATTAGCATCTGTAATATTCAGTGGTTTATCACAGAAACAAAGCACTGAGTACTGCAGGTGCTCACAAATGGACCTTGTACATTATTATAATAGTGTAAGAAAGGGATTGGTAGAGATGGGCAAGATGGTGATGGAGCTGGTCAGAGTGTGAGAGTCTCCAAAAGCGAGTGTTCATAAAGACTGTCTGCATGAGTGCTTGTGTGCTGGTGGGTGAGTGAAAGCCTGTCTGAGGGAAGACGGGTTCAAGCACCTGGAAGTCTCCTCTGGACATGACTGCAACCCATCACTGCTCTGAGATTGGAGCCTCCAGTGCACAGGACCATCTGCCTTTCTCAGGGGTCTCTTGATAGGAGGCAGAAGAGAATAGCTGTTCCTCAGCACTTGGCACCTAGCACACATGATCATCTGCAGCAGTAGGCCAGGAACTAGCAGCAGGAACCATGGAGAAGGCCTGGCAAGGAAATCTGGAGTGAAGCCCCACTACCAGTGAGGAGATGCCAATCGCTACCATCTTCTCTGTCCCAGGACCAAGCAGAAATCTGCATTGCCCCACCCACCTCTGTCCAGCCCCCAACCTGAGACCCAGAGCCTATCTATGCACTCCTCTGGGATCGACCATTGGACTCGGAGTGACAAACTCCCTCCCCCCATGCTGGAACAGGCACAGACAAGTCTGATCTGAGTGGGAGACTTGACAGCAGTAGCAGCAGCAGACGAGTTGAATGAGTCCAGATCTGATTCATCCTTTTTCCGCAGCAGCCTGTGGAGTGTGTGACCCATGCTGACAGCAACCCTCTCAGCCTGCTCTGAGAGTGGAGGGGACAGACTGTAGACTGGAGCTGTTCCCTAACATGGTGGCAGCCAACAGCAGTAGCAGTCAAGAGTGGCAGCAGTGCTTGGGAAAGGAACCTGAAGTTCCAGAAATAACTACATAGCGAATATTTTTCCTCTCTCTTTCTGTTTTTGTTTATATTTTCATAGTTGCTTTCTTTCTGTTATTTTAATTGTTTTTTTGATTTTCTGTTGGCATGTGGGTATTTTTGAGGGTGAGTACATCGACAGAGTTTTTTGTTTTTATGTTTTTGGTTTTTCCTGTCTTTGTTTGTTTCCTTGCTTATTTGTTAGTTGGTGCACTTGTCGGTTTTCCCTCTTTTTCTTCTTTCTCTTCACCTTCCTTTCTTTTTAAAATTCTTTTCCTTATGTCATTTTTGCTTTCAAGTAGCAAACATGCACCCCCACCACATGGACAGATTATAAGGTGGTGGGAAGTGGGCTCCAGGGGGCCCACACACCTGTCAGCAGATACTGGAATCTGCAGATCGCTTTTGAACAACAGTTGCCCCTTTAATCAAATCTCAAAACTGTAAAACCCACAGCCCCAGTCCAGCTTAAAAACTGAAAAAATCCAGAGGGCCTACATAATGAAAAATGAGGAATTGAGCAAACAGAAGTAAAAGCTATCCCCCCATTACTGAACAACAGATTTAAAGAAGGGGGAAAAAAGGAGGAGAAGGAAAAAACACAAATGAAGAAAAACCAAAGGAAGAATACAGGTTTCATACAGACTCCTGGGAAGACAAAAACTGAGAATACAAATTTTGGAACTCAAACAAGGAAGAGCTCCCAGAACAACCGGTATCAAGCCACAAGCCCAGATATCAAGATATTAATAGACAGAATAAGTAGAAATGAGAAGAGACAAGAGGAAAGAATGGAGTTGATAACTGAGATGACAGCAATAAAGAATACAGTGAATGAAGTAAATAACAACGATAAGCATGGAAAGCAGAAGAATGAATCTCAGAGCTTGAGGACCAAAATGTGGAACTAACCCAAACTGTTAAAAAGATAGAAAAGAAGCTTAAAAAGACAAAACAAGGCCTCCAAGAGATGAGCGATTATATCAAGAGGCCAAACCTTTAATTTACATTTCTTTGATGGCAAATGAGGCTGAGCATTTTTTCATGTATCTGTTGGCTGCTCGTATGTCTTCTTATGAGAAGTGTCTATTCATATGTTTTGCCCACTTTGTAATGCCAGGAGAAGTGGGGAGGTATTGGCAGTAGTGGGAAACTGCCAGGGGATGGGGGTACACCTCATCAACAAGGGTACCTGCATAATGAGCATTTGTATACCTAACCCAAAATTGTACCTCACATTTTTAAAATAAAATTTTTTTAAAACAATAGAGGTTGAACTTAAGACTAACTGGAATCCCTGAAGCAAATAGACGGAGACCACCCTGGAACAAACATTCCATAAAATTATCCAAGAAAACTTCCCTCATCAGAGATGTGACCATTCAAACACAAGAGATTCAGAGAACCCCTGCAAGGCATCAAATGAAAAGATCATCTTCCAGACACATTGTAATTCACTTACACAAAGTAGGTATAAAAGAAAAAACCCTAAAAGCAGGGAGAGAGAAAGGTCAGACCACCTAACGGGGAAGAACAATTAGAACAGCAGCAGACTTATCTACAGAAACACTTCAGGCTAGAAGAGACTGGAGTTTGATCTTCAAGTTCTCAAATATAAATGCTTTCAACCAAGAATTACCCACTCAACTAAGCTAAGTTTCATCAGGGATGGAGAATTAAAATCCTTCCTAGACATTCAATCCCTAAGAGTTTATGCCACCTGCAGACCAGCTCAGCAAGAAACACTTAAGAAAGTATTAAACACAGAAGAAAGCAAAAAAAAATTGGCCATGCCCTTCCCAAGAACGTAGGGGAAAGATTGAAAACACACACAAACCGCCCAAAAATCAAAAGAAAGCCAACACACAAACAGCAACAACACCAACAAACTTTCTAAGAACCTCATAAGCAGACCTTGAATGATTATCATAATACTATAAGAAAGGGATTGGCAGTAGTGGGATACTGCCAGGGGAGGGCTTGTGGGCATACCTCATCAACGAGGCTTCTTGCATAATGACCATTTGTATAGCTAACCTTGAATTGTACCCCACCTCTTTAAAATAAAATAAAAAAATGAAAAGAGAGAGAAAGAAAGGAATTGGCAGTAGTGAGACACTGTCGGGTGGGGGGAACATAACATCAACAAGGGTACCCACAGTGTGCCTGCGTGATGACCACTTATGTACCTGAGTTGTACCCCACACCTTTAAAACAATACAAGAAAAAAAAAGAAAAATGTGACATATATACTCCATGAAATACTACACGGCCACAAAGAGAATGACGTCGTGTTCTTTGCAGCAACAAGGAGGGAGCTGGAGATCACTATCCTAAATGAGCTACCTCAGGAAGAAAACCAAGCCCCAGGATCCCCAACCCTCACACCCACGATGGTTCTTTTCCTCCAGGTCAGGTCACGTGTCCTCCTGGAATGTTCTGGGACTCCTGTTTGGGGATGAGGGGGATGATTTCTGTTCAGGATGTGGAAGAAGCCCAGGGTCCCTGCCCCAAAGGGAGTTGAGGCACAAACCTCCCCAGCCTGACTCGTAGACCCATTGTCACCTCATGTGACCAACACCAGACTCAGGGAAATTCCTGTAGTCGTTTCTCCCTCCAGGAGCCAGAAGATGAGGCTCCTCCCTGGGTCTGTGACCTTCTATTCTGGCAATCTTTATACTGAGCTACCATAGTAAAACATTGCCGCCTGTTCCTTGCTACGCAGGCAGCTCAAGGAAAGGAAAATTCTCTCTCTCTCTCTCTCTCTCTCTCTCTCTCTCTCTCTCTCTCTCTCTCTCTCTCTCTCTCACACACAA
>NW_007261128.1:0-8731 GCF_000164805.1 Carlito syrichta
AGCTCTCCTCTCCGAGTAGAGAAATGTGCCCAAGGCAGACCGACCCACTGAATTGGCAATGAGGACCTTCTGCCAAGTAAGTCCAAGGACAAATCCCTCATCTGTTGACATTTCTTCACCGTCAATTCAATTTTTCCTGAGTGTAAAGTCAGTTGCCCTGTGAACACACAACATGCAGTTTAGAATATTTGTGGACATGGTCTGGCTCTGTGGCCCACTCTTGGGCCTGCAGACATGATCCTTGTTCACCGCCAGCCTCTAAATCATGGGCTCGGGTGATCCTTTCTCCTCAGCATCCAGAATGGCCGACATGACAGGCACCTCGACCCCAGATCCCCTGTTTGTATGGGTGCAGATACGGGTTCTCCTGCATTGCACAGGGCTGGCCTTGAGCTCCTGGGCTCCAGACATCCTCCTGATTTGTCCTCCCAGAGTGCTGAGATTCCAGGCATGTGCCACCACACCTAGCCTTCTGGTTTGTTTTCAACAATGGATCGAGGTTGGGCTCAGGGCCTCAGCCTCGTCCTCCCAGCACTTTGGGAGCCCAAGGCCAGCAGCTAGCCCAAGCCCATGGGACAAGACCTGCCCAGGAACCTCAGCGAGAACTCCTCCCTACCATCCATCCCAAATTTCCCGGGCGTGGAGTCACCTGCCTGTCCTTCTGCCTCCTCAGAAGGCTGGGGAAAATCTCACTGGAGCCTGATGGCCCAAGACTGTGGTGACCAGGAGGGAGCCACCACCCTCCATCCTGGGAGACAGAGTGAGGCTCCAACTCAAAGAAAAAAAGGTAAAAAGGAAAAAAAATAAGGGTATCCTTTTGTGTATGGAGTTTGGATCATAGTGAAGAGACAAGATCATTTGGGAAGGAGATGCTGCCTTGGACCTAGACAGTCTGAAAGACAGTGGATCGGCAGGCATTTGGGCTGTGGTTTTGGGAGGTTGAAGCAGGGAACCGCTGGACCCTGGGAGTTCGAGACCAACCTAGGCCATAGAGTGAGACCTCATTGCTCCCTGTAATGGAAACACTGGTATCTCACATTGTGGTGCCCACGCACCTGGCTACACTGGAGGCCATGGCCTATCTCTTGGGGCATTCCTTTGCATCGCCCCTGCTGACACAACATGCAAGTCCAGGCTGGGCACCATGGCTCACGGCCATCAGCCCTGTCCCCTGGGAGGCTGAGGCAGGAGGTGACTGAGTCCAGGGGTCAGAGACCAGCCCAGGTGATGTGACCAGACCTAGTCTCAAAGATAGAGCCCCAAATTCTAGTCAGACTTGGTGCCCCTGGAGTCGTGGCTGATTGGGGGCCCATATGAAAGAACCTATGTGCCCTGCAGGTGAGGCTCTGGAAGCTATGGTTGTGTCATCGTACCCCAGCCCAGCCGATGGAGACTCCACCGACCAAAAAGGGCTTCCCACGTGCGTCACAATGGGCATCGACGACTCCCATGGAAAAGGTCCCTGTGGGTGAGGGAGGATGGAGTGATCGGGATAGGAAAGGGCACACCCCCACCCGAAAGTGGCAGACTGAGCAACCAGAACCTGGGTTGGCTGCACTGCTGCCTAACTGCCTTGATCACTCTGTGCCTGACTGTCACCCTATCTCGGGGCCGTCTGTTCCTTGAGCTCACATGCGTCTTTGCCATGGGGCACTTTTGTGAGGGTTGGAGGCAGGCCTTCTAGGACATGTGACTGAAGGGGTGGGATGGTCATGCCGGTTGCCACCTTTGAAACTTCCCTTGAATGACAGGCGGGAAAGTCCCTCTTCCTCTCCCATCCCTGAGGGTGATACCACATGCTGGGTGGCAGGGGTGCTGGTTTTTGTGGTGGTGTTGACTATTATTTTTTGGAGTCGGAATCCTGCTCTGTCTCCCAGACCAGAGTCCAGGGGCACAATCACGGCCACCACAGACTCCACCTGACGGGCGCAGGCAATCCGCCTGCCTCGGCCCCCTGAGTGGCTGGAACCACAGGTCTGCACCACAATGCCCGGCTAATCTTTGGATTTATTTTTGATGGCCGAGACAAGGTCTCATCCAGTGTCCTGAGCTAGTCTCGAACCCACAGACTCAGGTTGTCCACTTGCCTTGGCCTCTGAAGCACCAGGATGCTAGTCTGAGTCCCTGAGCCCATCCTGTGGTTGCGGTTATGGTGTTTGGTGTTATTATTCTGAGTCAGAGTCACGCTCTGTTGCCCAGGCCAGAGCACATGGGCCCGCTCTCGGTCCCTGCAGCCTCCACCCTGTGGGCTCCGGGGATCCTACCACAGTGGCCTCCCAAGTGGTTGGAATGACAAGCGTGCATCACCATGCTTGGCTTATTTTTTTGCTTCTTTTTGAGAGGAGGTCTCACCAAGGTGTCCAGACTGGGCTTGAACCCAGGGGCTCAGGGAATCCTAATGCCTCAACCTTCCAGAGTGCCTGGATGACATGCATGAGCCCCCACATGCAGCCTCCACACATCTCTTGGGGACCCACTTTGAGGCCTGCTCTGTTCCAATGACCCATGATCCCAGAGAGGGGAGTCAGAATCAGCTGCCAAGCCCATCCTAGGGGAGTGCCTTTCACAGGGGCATGTCTTCACCAGGATGCCCACTCCTCTGCATGCCTTGATCCACAGGGTGGACCTGCTTGCTCCTCGAAGGGGCCACCCTGTGGCAGGACTCCTTGGGCCTCTACCTCAAGGTAATCAATTAGCAGATTCTTTGACAAAATCGGTCATGTGCTCTCTCCTTGTAGATTATTTAGTCAATCAAGCTCAGCAATCCCATAAAATTCATCACTAAAATGGTGCTGCTTTAAGGACCTTTATAGGTGCTTTAAGCACCTATAAAGGTGTAGTCCAACATTTATTCTTTTGTTTTACACAGCTGGATATTCCAGCACATTAAAAACTGATAATGTTCTTGCTTATGCATCCAAAGCTTTTCAGTCGTTTTGTACCCAGTTTGGCATCTCTCATTCTACAGGAATTCCGTATAATCCTCTTGGTCAAGCTATATTCAAAAGCCCACCAAACATTAAAATATCAAATAATTACATTGCAGGAAGGGGGATTCAAATATAGTTCTCCCCATCATATCGTTAATAACTCCATGTTTTTAATTAATCATTTCCATTTGGACTCTCAAGAACATTCAACTATGATAAGTCTTTGGACTCCTGAAAAAAACTGTTAAACCAATGTTAAAATGGGTAGATCTTATAGGTCAATGGAAGGTGCCCAATGTCCTTTTAACATGTGGGAGAGAATATGTTTGTGTATTTCCCCAGTACTTATCCTCACCTTTTTGGGTACAGGAACGTCTAATTAGACATGACCAGTCCTCCACCCCCATCGATGTACAGCCAGATGAGACATAAATCACGTCATCAGTCTGAGTCGTATGCAGATGTTGAATAGAAAGAGTTGGTGCCAAAGCTGAAACATCTCACCATTCAACAACCACTTCCACCTCCATCAACTAGACTGAAGACATCTCATCCTTCGTTGTCTCCTACTCCTCAACCCAGACATTACCATCGAGCTATTTCGACTACACAATGCAGACCACCCACATGGGGGCAAATCAAGGTGCTCACCCACGATGCCGAGAATCTGGTTCACTCTCAAAACACTTCTCTCTCTCCCTCTGCAGTTTCTGTTGCTATGCTGGCTATCACAGCATGCCAGGAGTTTGCATTTATTCAGATCAGTCTTATTGGGCTTATATCCCAAACCCTCCAGTGTTCCAGTCGGTTACATGGGATGCTGAGATTATTACCATTTTTACTAATCATTCCTCATTACTAAGAGTCCCCACTCTTTTTTCATCTCAAGTTCAAACTGTTATTAATCATAACTTTTCTTTTTCAGGTGGTTCTAGTTCTCTTCCAATATGTTTTAGTTTACCTAAAAAATCAGAACACTCCCTTGATATTTCGGGTTGTTTAAACTCCCATATAAAAGATATGGTAACTGATAGCCCCTCTTATCTTCCCAGATCGGCAATAACAATATAATTGGTTTCTTAAATTGTTGATACCTGGGGATTTTGATACTAAATTATCAACTAGGGCTCGGGAGGATCACCTGAGCCCAGCATGTCGAGTTGCCGGGAGCCATGATCATGCCACCATGCTCCAGCCCAGCTGATGGAGAGTCCGGCGACAAAAAAGATGCCTCCCACGTGCATCACAATGGGCGTTCACGGCTCCCCAGGGAATGTCCACGTAGGTAGGGGACGATGGATCGATTCGCAGAGGAAGGGGCCCAACCCCCACCTGAAGGTGGCATACAGGGAAACCAGAACCTGGACTGTCTGTGGCATTGCCAGACTGCCTTGTTTGCTCTTTGACCGACGTTCGCCCTAGCTCGGGGCCGTTTGTTCCGTGAGCTCACATGTGTCTTTTCCATGGGGCACGAGTGTGGGGGGTGAAGGCAGGCCTTCTGGGGCACGTGGCCAAAGGCGAGTGCTGGACATGCCTGGTGGCCACCTTTGAAACCTCCCATGAAAGACATGCTGGAAAGTGCCTTTCTTATCCCATCCCTGAGGGAGACTCCTCGCTCTGGGTGTCAGGGGTGGTGGTGGTGGAGGTGGTGGTGATTATTATTATTTGGGTGAAATCCCACTCCGTCGCCCAGGCTGGAGCACAGGGGAATGCTCATGACCACCGTAAATTCCTCCTGCGGGACTCAGGCGATCCTCCCACCTCGGCTCCATGAGTGCCTGTAACCACAGGCCTGCGCCACTTTGCCCAGCTAATCTTTGGATTAATTTTTGATGGCTGAGACGAGATCTAGCCCCGTGTCCCAGGCTGGTGTCAAACCCGCAGGCTCAGGTCGTCCATTCACCTGGGCCTCCGAATGGGCCAGGATGCCAGGCTGAGGCCCTGATCCTGGCCTGTTGTTGTGGTGGTGGTGGTTGGTATTAATATTCTGATTCTGAGTCCTGCTCTGTCACCCAGGTCATAGCACGGGGCCAGCTCTTGGGGCTGACGTGTCCCCGGTCCTCAGCTTGGGCCACAGAGATAGGCCCTGTCCACTCGACCACTATGGCTTCCACCAGCTGTGCTACGGCAATCCTCCCACCATGGCCTCCCAAATGGCCAGAACGACAGGCATGTGCCACCACACTTGGCTTTTTTAAGGCTTCTTGGAGAGATGAGGTCTCGAGATGGTGCCCAGACTGATCTTGAACCCAGGGGCTCAGGTCACCTTCTGGAATTGGTCTCCTAGACCTTCTGCCACCATGGGCCAGAGACACATCCCTCACCCGGGGACATTTCTCTCCCTCACTACCATTATTCCTGACTCTGAAGCCAGTCGTCCTGTGAAAACAACATGCGCAGTTGAGAATCTGTGTAAGTTCTGTTGTTTTTGGAGACAGGGTCTGTCTCTGTGGCCCAAGCTGAGGACCGGGGACACGACTGTTATTCATTGCCAGCCTTCTGTGGGCTTTGGCAATCCTCCCACCTCAGACTCCAGAGTGGGCTTTGGCAAATTGTGGGCTTTGGCAATCCTCCCACCTCAGACTCCAGAGTGCCCGGGATGATGGGCATCTCAACCCCAAACCCCCTGTTTGAATGCGTGCAGAGTTGGGTCTCCCTGTGTGGCCCAGGCTGGCCTTGGGATGCCAGGATCCAGCCATCCTCTTGCCTCGGCCTCCCAGATTGCAGGATTCCAGGCATGGGCCACCACACAAGGCCTACAGATTTCTTTTTGATGCAGGTTCAAGGCCAGGCTAGAGTGCTTTGCCTCATCATCCCGTTGTTTTTGGAGACTGAGACCAGTGGCCGGCCCAAACCCACAGGCCAAGACCCACACAGGCACATAGGTGAGACTTCGTCTCTACTCTCAAACCCAAATGAGCCACACGTGATGGCTCACGCCTGTCCTTTCAGCTCCTCGGAAACTGGGAAATGGCTCGCTGGGGCCTGGCAGGCTGAGGCTGTGGTGGTCAGAAGCGAGCCACCACCCTCCATACTGGTCGAAGAAGTGAGATTCCGACTAAAAGAAAAAAGGTAAAAGGAAAAAAAAAGAATGTCATCCGTTTGTGAATGGAGTTGGGATCATGGTGAACAGACAGAGATCATTTGTGAAGGAGGCCCCAGCCTTGGACCTAGAAGTCCCGAAAGACAGTGAATCGGCAGACAATCAGGCTGTGAGTATGGGAGGCCGAAGCAGGGAACTGCTGGAGCCCAGGAGTTCAAGACCCACCTGGGCCATGTAGCGAGACCTTGTTGCTCCCCGGAACACAAACACTGGAGTTGTGTGTGTTGGTATGTGCAGTCCTGGATACATGGCATGTGGTGGCCCCATCCTAGGACATTCTTTGTATCAACCTCACTGACAGAATGTGCAAGTCCAGGACAGGCAGCATGGCTCACAGCCATCAACCCTGTGTCTTAGGAGGCAGAGGCAGGAGGATTCTTGAGCCCAGGGTTCGGAGACTAGCCCAGGCGATGTGGCCAGACCTCATCTTGGCAAGAGCTCCCCAAAGTCGAGTCAAGCATTGTGACTCCCAGATCCCAGCTGCTTGAGGGCCAAAGTGTTAGGACCACCTGAGTACCACAGGTCGAGGCCATGGAAATCATGATCATGCTACTGTACACCAGCCCGGCAGACGGAGACGCCTATGACAAAATAGATGTCTCCCACAAGTGTCACAACAGATGTCTATGGCTCCCCAGGGAAAGGTCCACATGGGTGGGAGATGATGGAGTGTTTGGGAGAGTGAGAGGCCCTCTCTCCAGGAGAAGGTGGCAGACAGGGTGACCGTATACTGGATTGGTCATGGCATTGCCAGTCTGCCTTGATCCCTCTGTGCTTGATGGCGGCCCTACCTTTGGGACCTCTGTTCTGTGAGCTCACACATATCTTTCTGTAGGGTATGAATGTGGAGGGTGGGGGCCTGGACTTCTCAAGCACATGGCTGAGAGCATGGCAGGGACATGCCCAGGTGGCAACCGTTGAACCTCTCCACAAATGACAGGGCTGGAGAGTGCCTATCCCTCTCCCATCTCTGAGGGTGACTTCTCATGCTGGGTCGCAGGGGTGGTGCTGGTGGTGGTGGTGGTGATTTTTATTATTTGGATTCAGAATATCTCTGTTTCACTCAGGCCGGAGTGCAGGACCATGTTCATGGCCACTGCAGACTCCACCTGCTGGGCTTAAATGATCCTCGTGGCTCGGCCCCCCTTTTGGCTGGAACCACAGGCTCATGCCACTATGACCAGCTAATCTTTGGATTTATTTTTGATGGCTGAGAAGAGGTCTCACCCCGTGTCCCAGGCTGGTGTTAAATCCCCAGCCCCAGGCCATCCAGTTACCTGGCCTCTAAAGGGTCAGGATGCCAGGCTGAGCCCCTGAGCCTGGCCTGTGGTTGTGGTGGTCGTGGTGATTGGTATTATTTTTCTGAGTTGAAATCCCACCCTGTCGCCGAAGCCTTAGAGCAGGGGCCTGCTTTGGCCACTGGGGCCTCCACTGGCTGGGCTCTGCTGATCCTCTCATCGCAGCATCCTGAGTGACCAGAAGGACAGGCATGCGCCACCACGCTTGACTCATTTTTTGGCTTCTTGTAGAGACGAGGTCTTGTCAAGATGCCTGGGATTGTCTCAAACCAGGAGGCTCAGGCTATCCATTCACCTCGGCCTCCCAGAGCACTGGGATGACACACGTGAACCCCCATGCCTGGCCTCCACACACCATCAGGGCCCCACCAGGAGGCCCACTCCCAAAAACCAAGGACCCCAGAGAGGGTGGCCGGATTCGATCATTGAACTGACCCCGGGGTGGAGCGCCTGGTGCAGGAGTGTTTCTCCACCTGGGTGCCCACCCCTCTGCCTGCTTCCTTCGCCAAGTTTGGCCCACTCACACCTCCCAGGGGCTGCCTCAGGGAAAGGGAGGGCCTGACTATCAAAATTTCAGGAGGGCAGGGATGGCTGGGTGATTCACAGCTGTCTCCTCAGCACACTGAGAAGCTGAGACGGGAAGATTGCCAGATCCCTGGAGCTTGAGACCAGACTTGACACCATTACAAGCCCCAAACTCGACCCTAAGCAAAATCCAGAAAACTGGGTGAGGGGAGGCCTAGGTGGGAGTATCACCTCTGGCCCAGAGTTCAAAACCAGGCAGGAAGACCAGGATGTAGACCAAATGGAAAGCCTGTGATTGCAGCAGTTTGGGAGGCCAAGGAGGAGAGGATAGATCATGTTGGGTGGTTTGAGAGCAGTCTTGACAACCTAGTAAGGAAAGAAAAGAAAGAAAGAAAGAAAGACAGAAAGAAAGAAAGAAAGAAAGAAAGAAAGAAAGAAAGAAAGAAAGAAAGAAAGAAAGAAAGAAAGAAAGAAAGAAAGAAAGAAAGAATTCCATTCTCCTGCAAACCTTATACCCTCAGGCCTTCTTCCCCACAACCCCACATGTGAAGGTCCCCCAAGCTTGGCATCTTCCAGCTCCAACTCTCCAATGGCTGCCCTTGCTTTGGTACTGGAATTCCCAAGTCTCCCTGGCCAGGTTCCTGTTGACTCTCCTCTCCAAGGTGAGAAATGTGCCCGAGACAGGCCGACCCTCCGACTCAGCAACAAGGACCTTACGCCAACAAAGGCCAGGGACACATCCCAGCCCGGCGGCATTTCTCCCCTTCCAATTCCACTTTTTCTGGCTCTAAAGCCAGTCACCCTGTGAACTAACCATGCGCAGTTGAGAATCTGTGTACGATTCTGATGTTTTGGAGACAGGGCTCATTTTGTGG
>NW_007261129.1:0-535 GCF_000164805.1 Carlito syrichta
AATAAGATAATGACTAAAATATATTTATTAATTTAACAAAGTCCACAGAAATATTTGAAATCATTAGACTACTTGGAATAAAAATCAAAATGCTGTATTGGAAAAAATAATGTACTAATGTTTTGACAATTTTACATTTATTTATCATTAAAAGATTTAGTGCTATAAAATGGAAAAACAGTAATAGTAGCATATGTGGTAATGTCTTACCCTAAAATACTTTTAGTTAGAGACTTAAATTGGCAATCAGACCCTTCAGAAAGATTCTATGATGTCAAAATCGTTAGTCACTTTAGTTGTATAATTGTAATAAATATGATAATGTAATTTAATAATTTTGTCATTAAGCTCTGTGGACATTGAGATCTAAAATTAATTCTGGCATTGAAATTTATAACGTGTGACCTTTAAAAGTTATTTAATGCCTAGTAGCATAGTTTAGTAATCTAAAATAAAAAAAATAATTTATAAAACATGATGCTCGTAAAAACATTTAGCACACACCAGGCACTTTAAAAGCCCTTAATAAATATTA
>NW_007261129.1:1749-7423 GCF_000164805.1 Carlito syrichta
CAACAGAAAGTTTTGCATCCTTTTGAGGAGAGGCTAAATTACTCTCATAAGGAAACAAAAATTATCTGTGATCTTCACTGACTGCCCTGTGAAGGCTCAGAGCGAGGAGTGGAAACAGTAGAATTCTCATCAATGTGTCACTTAAAGTTTGAACAGAAAGTTATCACACTTGAGCTATTCTAAAGTCAGTTTATTTTATCACACACTTTCAGAATAAAGGAAGCTTTGGTCTCCTAGTGTGTCATTCAGTTTGTTCAATTTCAAGTTCCTCTTATAATTATTTTCATATTTGATATGATGGAGGGAAGAAAAGCTTGAATAACCTTGCAGTTGTTTCCATCTCAATATCATACACTAAAATCACATGTCATTTTAACTGTTATCTTTTTTTTTTTTTTTTTTTGAGTTGGAGTCTCACTCTGTCACCCAGACTGGAGTGCAGTGGCTGCTCCCGGCCACCGCAGCCTCGACCTGCTGGGCTCCGGCGATCCTTCCGCCTCAGCCTTCCAAGTAGCCGGAATTACAGGTAGGCGCTACCATAGCCCGGCTGATTTTTTGATTTATTGTAGAGATGAGGTCTCGTTGCCCAGGCGGATCTCGAACCCGTGGGCTCAGGCAAACCACTCACCTCAGCCTCCCAAAGTATCAGGATAACAGGCTGAGCCACCGAGACCGGCTTAACTGTTATCTTAAATGTTTAAGTTCTATGGTTAGATGAGGCTGTTAAGACACGTCATTGCATACTTCTTTTTCTTATAGATGTCCTAACGTCATGGTTATTAATATAAATATGAAATTTTAAAATCATAATTCTACTATAACCAGAAATCCAATGTATTTGTTAGTAATTATTCTGAGGATTTGCTACTTTATCAAATTTATTGTAACTAACGTCAATTCCTGATCTTAAATTTTCAAATTAATCTTCATTATTTTTCAAATTTATAAAATTTCTTTCTTCAGTTTTAATATTTGTTAATAAGTTAATCAGATTCCTCTGAAGAAAATTAATGTGCTTGGGAACGATAAAATGTTCAACGTTATTAAACTATTTCAATATGTCAGAGATTGAAATATTAAACAACTATTCCTTATATTGTTCACATATTAATTATTTATTCATAGGTAAACATTTTCATAGAAATATTCTTGTAAATGACTAAAGCCCAAGTCAGACTACATAGGAGGAAATAAGTAATTTTTTAAAAATGTTACCTAACTAAAATGGGGAGAGTAGAAAAAGTAGACTTTTAACACACAAGTCAAATGACATGTAAACATGAGGAGGTAAAGCTTACATTACCTAGTCTGTGTCAAATGGAAATCATTTCATTGTTTTTCATCTTATATCAAGAAAAAAGGGAATATTTGTTGTCTAAAAGTCCAAAGCATAGTCTATGTTCCTTCTTAAAGTTTGAGTTCAGAAAAACCCAATCTTTAGCCTCCTAAAATCTTGAAAAATAAAATTTAAAATCATATCCTTGGAGCCAAAACACTTGTTTGAGCCTTCCAATAGAATGGCTAATGTGGGCTAGATATATATTTGTTAATTTTATTTTAATATAATTTATAAACTAAATTAATAATCTGATATGTATATATGGTCGTGTGCATGTTGCATATATTTCTTACAGAATTAAATTTATATGCATATTCATTACACTTTCATAGACTCCATTAATATCTCTTTTATTAGCCACAATATGGAATTGAAACAATCAAATCATTCATTAAATGTGCCAAATGACATTCACTAATGTTCCTTTATTAAATTTCATGTACTGATGTCTACTACTTTTCCTATAAACATCCAATTAATGTTTTCAATTAAGTAACAGTGATGTGTCACTTAAAGATGAGGATATGTTCTGAGAAATTCATGGTTTTATAATTTTGTCATGTGTGACAATTTTTTCATTGCCACGCATCAAGTTTTCATGCATGATAATAATACCTTCTTCTGAAATATCTTAGAAGGACTTATAGGAGGTTGTTGTTTTACAGTTAACTCTATTTTATAAGTAGAAGTAGTATACTATAAAATAACAATAAAAAGTATAGTATAGCAAACACATACATCAGTAACATATTTTGTATTCTCAAGTATTTTGCACTGGATGTAATTCTAAGTGCTGTACTCTTACATGACTGGCAGTGCAGTAAGTTTGTTTATACCAGCATCACCACAGACATATAAATAATGTGCCACAATAGTTATGATATCACTAGATGATATAAACTTTTCAGTGCTACTATAATCTGATGGGATTACAGTTGTTTAAGAAGTTCAGCATTGACAAAAATATAATTATGCAGTGAATTACTGCATGCCATGTGTATGGGTACCCTGAAACCCCTTCCTTCTCTCTTGCAATTGGTCCATGCAGTGGGGGACAAGTTTGCTCCCTGAAACCAGAATGAGGAGATAAAAAGAAAAGAATGGAACAGGGAAGAGGGAGAAGAGGAAACTGGAAAGAGAGGAGTAAGAGGGATAACAGACAAATGTACCAACTTAGGTCACACGTTGGAGGCTGGGCAAACTTGGGCACAGCTGGGCAAAGTGATGCAGGTCTCTTCCTGGTTTTGTAATAGACAGAATGACTGCAGTGGGTTTCTCTTCACCAGGCTTTGACCTCCTTACTGGCATTCCTCTATCCTCTCTCTACACCGATCAGTCTCAGGACTCCAGCTGATCTCTGGTCCCACCGAGTGTGGGCTGAGCCAGAGGAGGCAGAGTACGAGAGAGCTGTGTGCTGCAGGTTGACATGGGTGGGATGGACTGGAGAGAGGCATGGTGCAGTGTAGCCAGTGAGGAAGCCCGGAATTCTGTGGGACCAGGAGCTGAGGGCCATGGTGGTGGCGGCAAGGGCCCGTGTGGAACTTGCTGTAGTAGCCACCTTTTCTGGAGGCAGCTTCTGTGGCACATTGCATGGGTCTGGAGGCAGCAGCCACCCCATGTGGAGACAGTGGTGGCACGGTACATGGGACTGGTTGCCACAGCCATTCTCTGTGGAGACTCTCACAGTCCGACTTGTCCCATCACCATCTTGCTGGAAATCTCGAAATTATTTTATTATTTTTTATCTTGCATCAAGTATAAAGAGAATGTCTTATTTTTGTAATTTCAAAGCATATTCCATGCTACCTCTTAAGATTGAATCTAAAATCTAGAAAAATAAAATTTAAATCTTTATTTGTTTCCTTGGGATCAGAACAATTACTTGAGTCTTCCAATAGAATGGCTAATATGGGCTAACTATATATAAATATATATTTCTGTTAATTATATTTTAATATATTTGTATGAACTAAATTAGTAGTCTGATAATTATATATGCTTATGTACATGTGTGTATTTCTATTAGAAATGAATTTATTTACATGTACTATAATTTTGTCAATTACATTAATATCTTTTCTATTAGTAAAAATTTAACAACAAAATTATTCATTAAAAGTGCCAAATAATGTAGCACTCACTAATGTTCTCTTTTTAAATTTGAGATACTACCATCTACCATTTTTCTTATGAACATCCACATAGTATTTTTCAATTAAATAACATAACACAGTCATTTGATGCTTAATGTTGGGGTTACATTCTGAGAAATGCAGATTTGGATTTTTTTCATTTTGTGAACTACATAGAGAGCACTTACACAAACCTAGAGGATATAGACTACTATACACCTATGCTATTTGATGTAGTCAATGGCTTCTAGGCTATAAACTTGTATAGTATACTGGTCTATTGAATATTGTAGACAGTTATAAAACAACGGAAAGGATTTGTATATCCAAACCTAGAAAAGATTCTGTTAAAACACTGTATAAAAGTTAAAAAATGGTACATTCTACAGGGCACAGAACATGAATGAACCTTGTAGGACAGGAAGTTGGAAGTTATTCTGGGTTTCAGTAAGTGAGTGTTGAGTGACTTTGGAGTCTAGGGCATTACTTTACACTACAGGTAAGTGCATAAACATTATGCACTAAGGCTACAATAAAGTTATAAAAATATTTTGTTCTTCAATAATAAATTAATGTTAGCTTAGTGTAACTTTTTCTTTATCAACTTTATATACAAGTTATTGACTCTTGTCATAATACATCTTAAAAAACAAACACGTACAATAATACAAATAACATTTTCTTAATATCCTTATTCTATTAACTTTTTTTTTTTTTTTTTTTTTTTTGAATCGGAGTCTCACTCTGTCGCCCAGACTGGAGTGCAGTGGCCACTCCTGGCCACCGCAACCTCGACCTGCTGAGCTCCGGCGATCCTTCCGCCTCAGCCTTCCCAGTAGCCGGAATTACAGGCCTGCGCTACCACGCCCGGCTGATTTTTTTATTTATTGTAGAGATGAGGTCTTGCTGCCCAGGCGGGTCTCGAACCCGCGGGCTCAGGCAATCCACTCACCTCAGCCTCCCAAAGGCGCGGGATTACAGGCTGAGCCACCGAGCCCGGCTATTAACTTTTTTATATGAAAACACTTTTTTACTGCTTTTTAATTTTCAAAATTTTTATTAAATGCTAACAAAGGAGTGCACACATTAGCCTATGCCTCCACAGGGCCAGGATTTCTGATATTACTTCCTTCCACTTCCACATTTTGTTCCACTAGAGGGCTTAGGGGCAATAACATGCAGGGGGCTGTCCCCTGTGTGATAACAATGCCTTCTTCTGCAACACCTCCTGAAGGATCTCCCTGAAGCTGCTGTTTTGCAGCTAACTGTTTTTTATAAGCAGAAGGAGTATTAAAAAGTATAATGTATTAAAAAGTATAATGTATTAAAAAGTATAATGTATAAACTATATAAACCAGTAACATAATTTGTATTATCAAATATTATGTACTGTACATTATTGTATGTGCTATACATGGAAAGACCCACCCTCATCCAAAAAAACCCTATTTTTTTGGTAGGGTGGGTCCCTTGCAATCCAGGATTCCCCATCTAGGTAAGTGTCCGGGAATGCACTGGCACCAGCATACCAGGAAGCAATGTTTCGAGAGGCTATTTTAAGCTTCTGTGAGTTTTTTTTTTTTTAAAGATTTTTCAACGCTTTTGCCCATTTGTCATGGGCAATTGATATGAACAATGTGCGACAGTAAAATTTTGAATAAAAATGACATAACCCTGCTGGCCTCAGTGGCTCAGCCTGTAATCCCGCGCCTTTGGGAGGCTGAGGTAGGTGGATTGCCTGAGCCCGCGGGTTCCAGACCCGCCTGGGCCGCGAGACCTCATCTCTACAATAAATAAAAAAATCAGCCAGGCATGGTAGCGCAAGCCTGTAATTCCAGCTACTTGGAAGGCTGAAGCGGAAGGATCGCCGGGACCCAGCAGTTCAAGGCTGCAGTGGCCGGGACCCGCCACTGCACTCCAATCTGGGAGGCAGAGTGAGACTCCAACTCAAAAATACAAACCAAAAAAATGACACAACCCACTACCTCATTCTCTCTATTCACCCAATTTCATCCGTAATGGCTTTTTGTGTTTTTCCAGATGAAAAATTTCTCACAAGGAAATGTTTTGCCAGTGTGGAACAAGTGACACAAAAAATGACAGAAACACTAAAGGCATCAAAATCTGTGAGTTTAAAAAACTATTTAAGCAGTGAAAAAGCATCTCTATAAGTGGATTGCATTAAATAGTGAGTACTTTGAAG
>NW_007261130.1:0-11646 GCF_000164805.1 Carlito syrichta
GATAAAATCTCTAAATCATAGATTAGGAGACTGGCAGCTAAACTGGCATCAGGCACTAAAAACTAGAGTTCCTGCTAGTGGGAATATTGTAGTTAGCAGGAGAAAATAAATGCATTCTTCCCACATGCATTTACAGGGAGAATAATCATTGATTTTATGGTGGAATTATGGTAATACATTTTTATTATTGTTGTTGTCATCATTGTTGTCCTTATTGTCATCATCACCACCACATGTTTATGGATGATATAAAATGTGCAAAGGGCCAGGCAGGGTTGCTCACACCTGTAATCCCAGCACTTTGGGAGGTGGAGGTCGGAAAACTGCTTGAGCCCAAGTGTTCAAGAAAAGCCTGAGTAACATAAGACCTTGTCTTTGCAAAAAAAAATTGTTTTAATTAGCCAGTCATGGTGGCACATGCCTGTAGGCACAGCAACTCAAGAAGTTGAGGCGGAAGGATCATCTGAGACCAGGAGACTGCAGCAAGCTGTGATTGTGGCATTGCACTCCTTCCTGTGTAACAGAGTGAGACCCTAACTCAAAAAAACAAGCTCATAAAGAGTGCAAAGAGACTTTGGGCTAAGTGTTAAAGATACAGAGTCACCAAGATCAGAACTCTGCACTCAAGGAAAGTTTAAAAAGAGTGAGTGCTTTTGTTTGATTGTTCACTTGTTTGTGGTATTTTTTTCCTCTCCATAAATAAACTTTCTTTTCATTCAAAAATGTGAATAATGCAAACTGATTTGTTACCTCAGGTAAAAGCCTGTTGGCAAGGCAATTATGAAAGCAACAATACACATTGTCTAACCTAGCTTTGTTTACATTTGTAATGAGGTTTAAATTATTTAAGGTTCCCAGTGCAGTGGCTCAAGCCTGCAATTCCAGTACTTTGGGAGGTCAAGGCAAGAGGATTGCCTGAGGCCAGAGGTTAGAAATCAGCCTGGACAACTTGGCAAGACTTCCTGTCTACAGTAAATTTTTTAAAAAATTATCTGAGTGTGGTGGTTCACACCTGTAGTTCCAGCTACTTGGATGGCTGAGGCAGAAGGATTGCCTGAGCCCAGCATGTTGAGGTAGCAGTGGCCGTGAGCATGCTACTGCACTCCAACCTGGGCAACAGAGTGAGACCCCAACTCAAAAAAATTAATTAAGGCATACAAGATAATAGACTTAATGCGGAGGTCCAGCCTCCAGAGAGCAGGGCCAGAGGTGGGGGGAGGGAATGAGAAAAAGACAAGAGACAACGGGATTGCGAGGTCTCTTTCCTCAATAGGTGAGAGCCCATTTATTATTTAGCACGCTTTTTATATAGGACAAAACTAGGGCAAAACTGTACAAGGGATTATTGTAAAAACAAGCAGTATCAGTTTCTGGGCCAGGCATCCTGGCCAGGTGTAATTGACGTCATGTCGCTTTGTTTTACTATAAAGTAACAAATCAAGTTTAGGAGAAATGAGTCAGCCACAGTGGAATTATGTTGTTACTAGAAGGCGAGTTGTTTTGCATTTATCTTCTTGTACCTAGGGCTTTATTGTGGCTAAGACTTTATCCGTACTATGTGTACCCAGATGTGTGGGCATTCAAGACACTGTTTCATATAGCAGGCTGCATTCCTCACAGCCTGCCTTTGACTAGGATGCAGAGCTTCCAGGTGAGACCATTGCCTACAAGCCTGGGGTACTCGAGGCCTGCTACAGTGACAGTCCTTGTCTGTCCCCCACATCACATCTGTTCTGAGATGAGGGAGTATAGGCTTGGTTCCTTGATCACAAGCCAAGAACACAAAGACCTTGTCAGTTTATGTTCTGGTCTCCTTCATCTCCTCCTTTTTTTTTTTCTTTCAAGCGCAGTTTATGGACCTCTACTTGGAGATCCCTGATGGCTCATAGTCTTGCCCGGATGGGAAACACAACAGTAAAATTAAAATTAGCACTCCTAATGCTACTAAATAATACACTGCAGACCACATGTTATGTGATGATACCAATTGTCTAACCTTACTAAGAATATTATTAGCCAATGTGTTAGCAGACAATAGAGGTAACTCAGATGTAGAAATATCAACAATATCTTGATGCAATCGTGCAATGTCTAAAGATATGTTATTAGAGGACCAAATTCCCAGCAAATGATTTCTAACCAGATCCCAATACCATTCAGAACTATTATAAGGCTTAGAGGTTACACAAATCCATTGGAACTCTGCATGACATCATAACATAACCCGAGTTTTTAGAGCAGCAACCTGGTCTCCAAGAACCAGGACCGTATCCTCCACTGCATTGAGTCGGGCCTCCAGTTTAACGTCAATGGCTTCTTGGCTGGATAGAGCACTGGAAATGTTCTTAGCCAAATGCTTTATGTACTGAGCAGTGTGGATTTCTTGAGTCAAAGCCATTGCTGAAGCGGTGGCTGTTGCAATCAGCATAACCAATGCAGTAATACTGGCAACTAGAAGTCCAATAAATCTTCGCTGGTGATCAAGCAGGGTGGACATTGCAGAAAGTACATGCCAGCCATAGTCTGGATACCATGGCCCAGAAATATATACAGGCATCATAACAAAAGAGGACTGATGCAATACTACAGCTTGCTGTCCTCCATTATGAGGAGAAACACAATTAGTAAGGTTACAATGAGGACACTTTAAAGAAAAATAGGAGGATTCCATGGTAATAGCCTTGTTAATAAAACATAAGGGGGAGGGAACACAGGCAAATACCTTATGGAAGCCATTGTAAGCTGGTTGGTTCAATTTAGACTGGTGGGAGATGAGAATGGGCCCTAAAGCCACCATAAGTTTCCAAATACCAAGTTGAGGGTGTCCTGCTGAGGTGGAAAGTACCATTTCCACCCACCCTCCAGAGGTTTCAACACATTGTAATTCGGACATAGCTTGTGGATCTGGAGTAGCCCAGCCCACCCACGACCCTTTCTCTACTGGGGGGGATACAATGCCAGGTGGCCACAGAATAATGACACCTATGCCAGAGTGGAAACATGTTTTCAGCTTTAGCTGTTAGTGCCTCCAGTTGTGTTCAAGGAGGAACAACTTGATGTGCTGTCCCAGAGCGGGGCCATGGGGGAGGCACAATTCCTGGTGGGATGATGCACAGCCTCTTGAATGGAGGGATCAGGCTTTCTGTCTGATTCTTTCTTGATACTCTGGAGCCAGGGACTGGTGTAGAGTCAGATGAATCATGCCAGGAGTCATAGGGGTCCCTCTGCATTTCTAGGAAAAACACAAGCACTGCCTCGTCCTCAAATGAGTATCAGATCAGGTCCCTGCCACTGACCCGTTAAAGGATCCTTCCAATGAACCAAAGCCTCTGCTTTAGGAGAAGGATGCCAAAAGCATTCTGCAGCTGATACCCCTTCATTATCCAGATTAAGAAAATTAAGAATAAATAATGCATGTGCCAATAGTGTATGTGGGGAGGAATATGTGCAGGGGGCCAGCCCCTGCAGAGATTTAGGGGGTCCCTGGGAGGTGTGGCAGCATCAGGCGATTATTCTGGAGAAATAAAGAGAAAGAAAGAGAAGGGGGGAGAAAGAAAGAGACTGGACTCTGTCTAGTGCAGAAGCCAATTAATGGGGCAAACCATAAGCCTTTTACCCTAAAGTTTCACAGGCAAGATCACAAGATTTTCACATGAACACAAAGCCAGGTGGATGAGGGGCATCCCCCCACCCACCAGGTGTTTCCTCAAGCATGAGGAAGGACAATCCCAATATTATTTCACTGTTCCTTATGCTTGGTTAATGTTCCTCACAAACAATACAACAATTCTAACATCATAATATTCTAATAATCAATAACTTCTAAAACTTATGTATTTCCAATACCTAATGACTGACTTAAATCCTAATATCTCTCTATTCTGTGCTAATTTTACCTGTACTATAAAAAACTCTTAATTATAGCTCAAACCAGTTCCTAAAGAATGTGGCCCAGTCCAAAGATCATGCTGGGTCATTTCCAAGAACAGTTGATTATAATCTCTTAACAAAATGGCTATTCTAAAATCCTATGTGTCTATCTTCATTTCTATAAAAGTTTCTAATTCCTAATCCTAATATATAAAGCTGATCATGAGCAATAAAGCTTCTAAAATAAACCCAAATACAAACTGTAATTGTACTAAAGCCAAAACTGCAATTAGTAGAAAGTGGGAACAATGAAATTTCTAAAGTTAGCTGTATTCTTATAAAACCTCAAAATATCATGTTTGATCATGCTTGAACTAACATAATTCCCTGACATAGCATGACCTATTCTACAATACTTTCTATGAGTAAAATAAATTCAGCTTCTATAATAAGTAGAAAAAACTTACACTAATTGTAGCTAAAGAACCGGTTTAAAAGAATGCAGCCCAGCTCAAAGTGGACACTGGGCCCTTAGGAATGTGGTCCAGTCCAAAGTTCATGCCGGGCCATTTCTGGTAACTCTAGATAATCATCTATATCATCTAAAGCTGGAAACAGCTCTCTAAATGTATATACTAATTCTAGAAATATACTTTTAAATCTTATAAAGAAGCTTGTACCATATTAAAGACTCCCAAATGTGACCTGAGTTTGAACTGTGTTAAGTTTAAAGCTGAAACTGCGGTCTGTGAGAAATGGGAACAATGGATCCCTAGAGTCAGCCATGCCTGTCATACTCTCAGATCTTCATGCTTAGATCATCAAAGTCCCTGCTAGTGGGTCATGCCAAACAACAAAGAAGGGAGAAGGGAATGGGCCTTCAGCTCCTGAATCCAACCTGGTGATCTCAGGGTCCACAGCCCACCTGGATCCCTTAATGCTCAGGTGGGCCTCCATGGCTGGCTCCCAACAAATGTGTGTATTCCCCCTTTTTTAATTTTAATAATTGGGTTTTGAGTGTTCTATTGGCATACTCCACTATGCCTTGCCCCTGTGAATTATTGGGGATTCTGGTAGTATGAGAAATTTGAAACATGGAGCAAAATTGGGCAAAAGGTTTGCTAACATAAGCAGGACCATTGTCAATCTTAATAGATTTGGGAATGCCCATGACAGCGAAGGTTGCAAAGCAATGAACTATAACATATCGAGCTGCTTCTCCTGATCAGGCTGAGGCAAAAATAAAACCAGAGCACATGTCCACTGTAATATGCACATAAGCCAACTTTCCAAAAGAAGGGATGTGTGTGACATTCATTTGCCATAAATGTCTTGGCAGCAAACCTCAGGGATTCACGCCCTCAGTAGTAAGAGAGTGAAACTGAGGACAAATAGGACAGTTTTTTTACTATTTGTCAAGCCATTTCTTTAGACAATGAAAATTGGTGATGTAAACTTTGGGCATTCTGATGTTGAAGGGCATGGGAAGCAGCAGCTGCAGAAGCAAGAGACAATAAAGGAAAGGCAAAAAATCATGTAGCCTCATCAGCAAGGGCATTGCCTTCAGATAACGGACCAGGAAAGACAGAATGAGTACAAATATGAGCAACATAAAAGGGCTCCGTACGAGCGTGGATATGTGATTGAATCGTCTGTAAAAGAGTAATTATGTCAGTGGGGGAGGAGGAAGAGACAGTATGAAGACTAGCAGTTTCCAAATGATGCAGCACACCTACAACATAATGACTGACAGTGTAAAGATTATAGCATCTCTTAGGGAGATTAGCAAAAAACCTGACAAACTGCAAAGAGCTTGACCTGTTGAGCAGAATCATAATTCATCTGAAAATGAGAAACAACACCATTAATGACAGTGACTGCTGTTCCAGAAGAGGAGCCACCTGTAAAAACCAAATCAGCATCTTGCAGAGGTTGAGCACTAGTAACCTGAGGGAAGATTAAAGAATGATTTTTTTGCAAAAGTAAGAAGTCAAGAAGGAGGATAATGGGAGTCTACTCGTCCAGCAAAGTGGGTTGCAGCCATCTGCCACACGGGGCATGTTTCCCAAGCCAAGTCATCTGAGGAGCAGTGTAAGGAACTGCAATTAAAGCAGGTTCATGGCCAAAAAGTTCCCTAGCTCGCCGCCGACCCTTGACAATGAGGAGAGCAACAGATTCATAATATGGGGTTACAGTGCGTCATCGCAAGGATGGTAAGTGTAGCCATTTCACCGGCCCCTGTTGCCAAAATACACCTTGGTAAGTAGGGCGTGGGCAATATGAGAAGTGACCAAGGATCAGTAAAAGAAATGCAAAAAATCTGTTGTTGGGCAATAGCCTCCTGGACCAGCTGCAATGCAGCTAGAGCTTCCAGGGCGAGATGCCTTGGAGATCGAGGGTCAGAATCTTCTTTCAATATATCAAAAAGGGGTATTAGTTGAGCAGTAGAAATACCCAAGGAGGGACATAACCAATTGATGTCCCCCAACAACTTTTGAAAATAATTAAGGGTTAATAAAGATTCCAAATGAATTTTCAGCTTCTGCATGCGTACATTGCATCCTTCTAATCGTTTACCAAGATATTCATATGGGGCTACAGTCTGGACATTTTCTGAAGCAATAATAAGACCAGATTGCTGAAGGACAGATTGTAGGTTCAAAAACACAACCTGAAGTTGTTCTGGATCGGGATGAGCAACAAGGATGTCATCCATGTAATGAATGATATAGGCTTCAGGAAAACATGATTGGACAGACCTGAGAGCCTTGACCACAAAAGTTTGACATAATGTGGGACTATTGGCCGTTCCTTAGGGTAAAACCTTCCATTGAAATCTCTGAGCTGGTTGCTGAAAATTAATAGCAGGCAAAGAGAAAACAAAACGTTTATGATCCTGAGGGAAAAGTGGAATAGTGAAAAAACAATCCTTTAAGTCTATAACAAACAAGTGATAGTCAGCAGGGAGGGCCACTGGCAAGGGCAGGCCAGGCTGCAGAGGCACCATAATTTCCATGGAGCAATTTACTGCCCATAAATCTGGTAGTAAATACCACTTCCCTGATTTTTTCTTAATTACAAAGATAAGAGTGTTTCAAGGACTGTTGGAATGCTCAATGTGTCCGGCTAGAAGCTGCTCCTGAACAAGCGCTAGTGCCACTGCAAGCTTTTCTTCAGAGAGTGGCCATTGCCCCACCCATACAGGATCATTAGATAACCAAAGAATGGCATCAGCAGTTTCCTGGTGGGGCTCAGGAGAAGCAGTGGCCATTAGTGAAAAGCCTCAGGGTGACCTAAACCAAACTTCCCATTTTTTATCAGGGGAGTTAAGGAATACTGCATTCCTTGATTAAACCTTCCCAATCTTTGGTTTGGTAAAAATCCTTGGTCAAACATTTGAGAAGTGACCAGAAGGCTGGGGCTGTAAAGTAACACCCCCATAACTTGGAGGACATCTCGTCCCAGAGATTAAGCAGTAGAAAAGGAAGTACATAAGGCTGAAAGACTCCTTCATGACCTTCATTATCTGTCCATCTAAGTAATTGGCTACTCTGTAATGGAGATTTGGACAGTCCAATACCTTGCAAAGATGTCATAGCCTCCTGAAGAGGCCAAGAAGTTGGCCAGTGAACCTCACTGATGACAGAGACATCGGCCCCTGTATCTAATAAACCCTGGAAGGTCTTGCCTTCTGTATGCAAAGAGTACTCAGGCCACTTTTCCCCAATGGCCTGCACCCAATAGGCATGATCAGAAGAGCCAAAAGCATTAGTCCCTCGCTGTTGTGAGGAGACAATATGTCCCATTTTTCTCAATGGGAGTAACGCCAGTTGGGCAATTTTCATGCCTGCAGTAAGAGTAATAATATTCGGAGGAGCATTTCCCATAACTTTAATTTCATCAGTGTAGTCAGAATCTATGACTCTCGGGAGAACTTGGAAGCCCTTTAGGGAAAGACTGCTACGTCCCAGTAACAGTCCCACCGTGTCATCGGGGAGTGGGCCATACACACCATGGGAATGTCTTGTAGACCCATCTCTGGGGTTAATACGAGGTCGGAGGAGGAACTGAGGTCCAGTCCAGCACTCCCTGGGGTGGCGCTGTAGAGATCACTGACCCATTGGGCGGATGACTTCCCTGAAGAGATGAGCTGGGCATGGGCTGTGGGAGGTAGATGGACATAGCCCCAATTGTTTGAGGGGCCCCGGGCTGGGCCCTCCAGAAGTTTCCCAACAGGGGATTTCCATTTGCATCCATCTTGGAGTGGCATTCATTAGCCCAGTGAATTCCTCACTTGCATCGTGGGCACACAGATGTAGGACGGCCCCTTCTGGGTGGGGGTCCTGAATTGGGATTATGAGTGGGGCATTTCGTGCTTAAATGACCCATTTGCCCACAATTGCAGCAAGCGCCTCGGGTTCCTCCGTTGCCAGATTTCATCGCATTAAAAATTTTATGGGGAGGAGTACCTTGCAAAGCAGTAGCCATGGCCATCCCCTGCATATAGGAAGGACCAATGTCAGCACACAAGCGAATATAATCTGACAGATCCCCCTTCTTATGATAGGGACGAATGGCCACTTGGCAGGCAGAATTGGCATTTTCATAGGCCAGTTGTTTTACCAAAAGAGTTCCTGCTTTTCCATCTACCACCAATCGACTCCCAGCTTGCAACAGTCTAGATACAAAATCTTGGCAAGGCTTGTCAGGTCCCTGATGTATTTTGGAAAGCTGCTCTGTCTTAACTCCAGCTGATGGTAGTCAGCGCCATGCTCCCAATGCTGCTCCACTGATCTGACCATACGAAGCTTGGGAATATAGGACCTTCGCCTCTTGGGAGGAGTATACTCCTTGACCCAAAAGCATGCCCAAATTAACCATATCCAGCTCACCTCCTCTATTTCTTTCAGCTTGCTCTTTGCATCTATCCCAGAAATCTGTCTTCCATAATAGATAGTCCCCACTCGACAAACATGCCTTTGCAACCATATGCCAATCAAAGGGTCAAAGTTTCTTGCAAAATGGTTTCCAGCATAGCTAATGTGAATGGTACTATAGCTCCATACTGTGCCACAGCAGTCTTAAGGTCCTTCAGGGACTTAAGAGACAAAGTCTGATACTCTCGGACCTGCCTTCCCTGTTCATCAAAGCCTGTAGTGTTTACCAGATAGGCGTGAAATCCTTCCAAATCATCTCCCCGCAGCAAGGCAGACTGAACAGCCTTCTGTAAAGGGGAAAGACACACCAGATGCCTCCTAACATTGGATGATCGAGTTTGGATGGGAGCCAAAAAAGGAGAAGGCTCGGATCCAGAATCCACGAGCAAGGTTCTGGTCAGCACCAATTGAGAGGCCCCTGAGACCCAATGGGAGACCTTGCCATCTCTGGGAGAGATCTCCTCCTTAGAAATTGAGGAATGATACACCGGTATTGAAGGCACTTCTTCTTTTGAATTCACAGTGCAACACAAAGGCACCTCTTCTGAAACTGAGCACTTTTCAGTAAAACAGTAAGCAAATACATAAGTTGAGCAAACATATCAGAAGATAAAGAAGGAGCAGAGGGCTCAACCTCTTTCATAGGCAGACCTGGAGGCACAGGAGACGCGATCACAGAGGCTCAGGTGGCCATAAATATCTTATTATTATGATATTGAGCAGCAGCCTCATCCAGCTCCTGCTGAAAATCTCCAGGGAAAAAATTCTTCCCGTCCCTGCTGGACCCTAAGGCAGGGGTTGAGGGGGAGCATTGCAGCAATGGAAGAATCTGCTCTGCTCTATTAAATTCATGCGAAAGGTCCAAGCAATCCCTTACTAGATTCCACAGAGAAAAGGCATCTACTGGCATGGCTTCAGGACCACACACTTGATAAAAACTCTGCAAATGATTGCCCATTTTTTCCCAAACAGTCAAGTTAATCGTCCTGGCCTCAGGAAACCAGGGACATACTTTCTCTATAAACTGTAAAAATCTATCTAACTGCCTATCTGTAACCTTACTTCCTCTAGCTTTCAATATAGATTTTAACATCTGCACAAAGAGAGTGCGTTCCTTAGAATGTAAATGTCCCATGTTTTATTCCCAATGATTTACCCTTTTCCCTCGGTACTTACTCAATGAATGCTGCACAAGAAAAGCCAGCCTCTTCAAGGGTTCCTTTCCAGCCAATGCCATCCCCGGTACTCAGGTCCCTGTTCCGGCCCCACTTGCGGAGGTCCAGCCTCCACAGAGCAGGACCTGAGATGCGTGGAGGGAATGAGAAATAAAGACAAGAGACAGCAGGTTTGGGAGGTCTCTCTCCTCAATAGGTGAGAGCCCTTTATTATTTAGTATGCTTCTTATATAGGGCAAAACTGTACACGGGATTATTGTAAAAAACAAGCAGTATCAGCTTCTGGGACAGGCATCCGGGCCAGATGTGACTGACATCATGTCACTTTGTTTTATTATAAAGTAATAAATCAAGGTTAGGGGAAATGAGTGAACCACAGTGGAATTATGTTGTTACTAGAAGGCGAGTTGTTTTGCATTTATCTTCTTGTACCTAGGGATTTTTTGTGACTGAGACATTATCTGTACTATGTGTACCTGGATGTGTGGGCATTCAAGACACTGTTTTGTGTAGCAGGCTGCATTCCTCACAGCCTACCTCTGGCTAGGATGCAGAGTTTCCAAGCAAGATCTTGTCTATGAGCTTGGAGTACTCAAGGCCCACTATGTTTTACATAGCAAGCTGCATGCCTCACCTGCCTTTGGCTATAATGCAGAGCTTCCAGGCAAGACTGTTGCCTACAAGCCTGGGGTACTCAAGGCCTGCTACAGTGGCAGTGCTTGCCTGTCCCCCACATCACATCTGTTCCGAAATGAGGGAGTATAGGCTTGGTTGCTTGAACACAAGCCAAGAACACAAAGCCAAGACCACAAGGTTGTCAGCTTATGCTCTGGTCTCCTTCAACTTAAAACAGTAATAACAAAGTAAACAGCTATATATGCATCATCAACATTAAGAAAAACAATCTGACCAAGACAATTGAAGTCTTCTGCATAAAACCTCGTAGGCACATACCCATCTCTCTTTTCCAGAATTTTTTATTTTTTCATTCCCAAACCTTTCATTATATCTTGAAACATTACTATTATTCCTAAGTAATATGCAGTATTCTTTCATATTTATAAAATTAAAATCAATTGTTATTATATTCTATGAAATTTTTCTCAAATTTCATTTGTGAGTTTTTCAAAATAGTTCATGTTGAGTAATAAAAAAGTATATACTGTGACGATGAGAAAAGAAAATGATTATTCTCATTCCTATTCCTTCTCACTCTTCTCTTAAATCTGTTCTATGGTCCCTTCCCTATGCCTGGATGAAACCTCTGACAAGCCACATACCATATGACCTCCTCAGTAATTTTTTTTAAAACTTCCCATACTTTCACTCACAGAAATAGCTTCATCTTAGTAATAACTATACTTTGGCCAGGTGCAAAAATTAAACCTCAAATATTCATTCAAAGAGATCCTGTGTCTCTAGTTCAAGCTGGCCTTGGAAGCCATAGGGAACTGATAAGGTGATGGTAAGAAGATATTGGTGATTGTCTCTCTATCTAATTGTGTTGTCTTTCCTCTCCACTCTAAGCTGTGGGTCAGCTTTCAAATTTCTACATAATTAAGGTGCGAGAAAGGAGAAGAGCTAATTGGAAGAAAAGATGTGACCATTGGTCATTGCTGGATGCTGAGAATGGTAAATGGTCAAAACAGACTCCTTTCCCTGGG
>NW_007261130.1:13625-14437 GCF_000164805.1 Carlito syrichta
CAAATCACTCTATCAAAAAGATACCTGCACACGTATGTTTATCGCATCAAGGTTCACAATAGCAGGGACCTGGAATCAACCATGCTGTCCATCAAAAGAGGACTGGATTTTAGAAGTGCGGTACATATACACGTTGGAATACTATACAACCATAACAAAAACAAAATCGTGAATTTTGCAGCAATCTGGATGGAACTGGAGTCTATAATACTGAGTGACCTCTCACAGAAACAAAGATCTGAGTATCACATGTTCTCACTCATATACTGGACCTTGAACATCCATCGTAATACTATAAGAAAAGGACTGACAGTGGTGGGAAACTATAGGGGGAAGGAGGAAAAGGGAGGTGGGATCATAAAAAAAAACATTGTGGAGGGGTTAGGCCATGCAATAGTATCCCATAATGGGCACACGATGCTCTCACTTCCTCTGTCTGTCTAGGATTTTTTCTGATTTTTAAGGCTTCCATAACTTGTCCACTCCCTCTTCCCTATATATTCACTTTTGAGTTCAGTATTAAGTCCCATAAATGCAATACTTTTTTAGAAGAGGCTTCTTGACTTCAGTGAAATAAAAATCCTTCATCTTCAAACAGAAAAAAAATACAATAAAAACAAGGCAAGACTCTAATCTTGATAAGTCTCTTCATCTGTTTTGCAATCTGTCCCTAAACAAAGAACATATTCAGAAGCTGACCCAGCCTCTCTTAGAAATCATTTTTCTCGAGACGGGGCAAGATGGCGACAGCATAGGTGAACTGGTGAGATTCTCTGAATGGACCAAGACTGCAAACTGCTGAATAGACAGAC
>NW_007261131.1:0-577 GCF_000164805.1 Carlito syrichta
CTAGGCAGTTACCTAGTTATGTCAGCTGTCTAGTCAGATTGCTAGCTAGTTAAGTCACCTACTTTAACTCAGCTGACAAGCCAGTTGGCTAGCTATGTAGCTTGCTAGTTAAGTCAGCTGGATACACAGCTGGCTAACTAGAAAAGTCACCTAGTTAATTCAGCTGGATATCCAGTTGACTAACTATGTAGCAAGCAAGTAAATTCAACTGGCTAGGTAGCAGGACAGTTAGTTAAGACAGCTAGTTAAGTCAGCAGTCTAGTCAGGTCTCTAGCTAGTTAGTGACATAGATAAGTCTGTTGTCAAGCCAGCTGGCCATCTAATTAAGTCATTTATTTAAGTCACTTTCTATCCACGTGGCTAGTGGTAGAGAGCTACTTAAGTCACCTGGCTAGCCAGCTTGCTAGCTAGGCAGCTAGCTAGTTATGTCAGCTGTCTAGCCTGCTAGCTAGCTAGTTTAGTCACCTACTAAAGTCAGCTGACTAGGCATCTGGCTCCCTAGGTGGCTGGCTATTGAAGTCAGCTATCTAGACAGCTGGCTGGCTAGATAAGTCACCTAGTTAATTCAGCTGGATAG
>NW_007261131.1:1447-8096 GCF_000164805.1 Carlito syrichta
GTCATCTGGCTAGCCAGCTGGCTAGCTATTTAAGTCACCTAGTTAACTCAGCTCGCTAGCCAACTTGTTAGCTACGTAGCTAAGTAGTTAAGTCAGCTGGTAAGCCAGTGGGATACATAGGTAGCTATCTAGTTAAGTCAACTGGCTAGCCACTTGGCTAGCTCGAGGTGTCAGGTAGTTAAGTCAGCTGGCTAGCCAGTAGGCTAACTAGTGATGTCAGCTTGTTGAATCAGCTGGCTAGACAGCTGGCTAGCTGGTTAAGTCAGTTAGTTAATAAGCTTGACAGCCACCTGACTAGGTAGTTAGCTAGCTAATTAAATCAGCTGGCTAGCCGGCTTCCTAGCTAGTTAAGTCAGTGAGTTAAGTGAACTGGCTAGCCAGTTGGCTAGCTAAGTGGCTAGCTAGTATAGTCAGTTGACTAGCAGGATGCCTATCTAGTTAAGTCAGCTAGTTAAGTCAGCTTGCTAGACAGCTGGCTAGCATGGTGACTAGCAAGTTAAGCCACCTTGTTAGCATGCTGGTCAGGTAGGTGAGCAGCTTGTTAAGCAGGATGACTAGCTGGCTGGCCAGCAGAGTTACTGACCAGTTAATGAGCTGGCTATCCCAATGTCCAGCCTTCCGGCTGGCTATTTAGCTGGTTGGCTAGCCAAGTGGTCAACCTGCTAGCTAGCTAGCCTCTTGCCTAACCAGCTAGCCAGCCAGGGAGCTAGCTAGTTAAGACAGGTGGCTAGACGTGTAGCCAACCAGATAGCTAGCTAGTTAAGTCAGCTGGCTAGCCAGCTACCCAGCAAACTAGCTAGTCAGCTAGTTAAGTCAGCTAGATAGTCAGCTAGCTAGTTATGTGAGCTAGCAACTCAGCTAACTATTCAGGTACCTAGTTAAGTTAGCCAGCTAGTCAGGTTCCTAGTCTGCTAGCTTGTTAAGTAAGGTAGCAAATCAGCTAGTTACTTAGCTAACTTGTTGGCTAGCAACTCGGCTAGCTGGTGAGCTAACTAGTGGACTCCCTCACTTTCCATCAGTTCAGCTAACTAGTAGGCTCGCTTGCCTGCCAACTGGTCAGCAAACTAGTTGTCTCGCACGCCAGCCAACAGATCAACTAACTTGGAGGCTCGCTTGCAGGCCAACAGCTCTGCTAACTAGTCAGCTTGCTCACCCACCAACTAGTTAAGTCAGTTCACTGGTCGACTCACTATCTGGATGATTAGTTATGGCAGTGCATGCGTCGGTTCACTCGCCAGCATACTAGTTAATTCGCTGAGCAGTCAGCTCTCTCACCGGCCAACTAGTTAAGTGAGCTCACCTGTGTGCTCACTCGCCAGCTGACTAGTTAATTCAGCTTAACTTTCAGCCTATTAGCGGTCCAATAAGTTAAGTCAGATAACCAATTGGCCGACTAGTGGGCCAACTTCTCAGCTGACAAGTTAGGTCAGCTAAATAGACGACCGAATAGTTAGGTCAGCTAACTAGTCAGCTAACTTGCTGGCAGACTAATTAGGTGAGCAAACTACCCAGCCAAATACTTACCCAAACTATGGGGCCAACTCGTCAGCCAGCTATTTAAGCAAGGTGAATAGTCGGCCGATTAGTTGGTCAACTTCTTAAGCTAGCTAACAAGTTGGCTGAGTAGTCAGCTAATGTGTTAAACCAGTTAGCTAGACAACTGACGCATCAGCCAATAAGTTAAGTCACCTAGCTAACTCAGTTAACCAACTAGTTGTCAGCTACTTAACTCATATAATAAGTAGTTTAAAAAGTTACCTAACTCATTAACCAACTCGTTAATTCAACTAGCTATCTCATTAGCTAAGTAGTTAAGTTAGCTAGCTAAGAGAGCTAGCAAACTAGCAAATCAGCTAATTAAGCTAGATAAGTCTTCTCTCTCATTGGTTACCTAATTATTAAATCAGCTATTTAAGTTTGCTACCTAAATATTGGCTAATTAAAGTCAGCTCGTTATTCAGCTAGATAAATAGTTAGCTAGCTATTTAATTCATGTAGTTAAGTCAGCTAGCTAACTAGTTGTCAGCCAGTTAAGTCAGCTAGCTAAGTCATCTAGTTAAGTCAGCTTCTAATTTAGTCAGCTGGTTAAGACAGCTAGCTAGCTAGTTAGCTAAAGGTTTAAGTCAGCAGGTTGTTTCAGGTAGTTAGCTAGTTAACTAATGGGTTGATTCAGCTGGTTTAGTCAACTAGCTAGCTAGTTATCAAACGGGTTGAGTCAGGTTGTTGAGTAGGCGAGCTAGCTAGCTAACGAGTTAAGTCAGCTGGATGGTCAGCAAGCTAGCTAGATAGCTAGCTTGTTAGCTAGCGAGTTATGTCAGCTGGATGAGTCAGCTAGCCATTTCATTAGCTAAAGAGATAAGTCAGATGATTAAGTCACCTAGCTAACACTTTAGAAAACGATTAAGCTAACTAGTTATCTAGTTGGTTAAGTCAGCTAGCTAGAAAGGCAGCTTATTATTTAAGTCAGCTTGTTAGCTAGGTAGCTATCTAGTTAGCTAGCTATTTAAGCCAGTTGACTAACTAGGTAGTTAGCTAGTTAGCTAACAATTTAAGTCAGCTGGCTATCTAAGTAGCTGCTAGTTAAGTCAGCTACTTAAGTCAGCTGGCAAGCTAGGTAGCAAGCTAGCTAAGTCAGTTGGCTAGTCATCTGGCTAGCTGGTTAATTCACGTAGTTAAGACAGCTGGCTAGCCAACTGACTAGATAGGTAGCTAGATAGTTAAGTCAGCTATATTGCTGCCTGGTTAGCTAGTGATGTCAGTGAGTTAAGTCAGCTGACTAGCCAACTGGCTAGCTGGTTTAGTCAGCCAATTTATTCAGTTGTCTAGTCAGCTGGTTCGATAGGTAGCTAGCTAGATAAGTCAGGTTGTTAGCCAGCAGGATAGTTGTTCAAGTCAGCTATTTAAGTCATTTGACTAGCCTGCTGGCTACGTAGATAGCTAGCAAGTTAAGAGAGGTGGCTAACAAGCTTCCTAGCTTTAGTCATCTAGGTAAGTCAGCTGGCTAACCAGCTGGATAGATAGGTAGGCAGTTAGTTAAGTCAGCAGGCTAGACAGTTGACTAGCTGTTTAAGTCAGCTAGTTAAGTCAGCTGGAAACCAGCTGGCTAGCAAGTTAAGTCAGCTTGTTAAGTCAGCTGGCAACCAGCTGTCTATCTAGTTAATTCAGCTTATTAAGACAGTTGGCTATCCAAATTGTTTGCTAGTTAAAAAGCTAGCTAAATCAGATGGCTAGCCATCTGGCTAGATAATTATTTCAGCTATTTAAGTCAGCTGCCTAGCTAGAAAGCTAGTTATATTAGTCAGCTAATTATGGCAGGTAGGGTGTTAGTTAAGTCAGCTAGTTAAATCAGCTGGCTAGCTAGCTAGATAGCTAGCAAGATAAGCCAGCTAGATAAGCCATCTGGCTAGCTAGGTAGCTAGCTGCTTAAGTCAGCTAGTTAACTCAGCCTGCTAGCTTGTTAAGTCAATGAGTTAAGTCAGCTGGATGCCCAGCTGCCTTGCTGGGTCTCAACCTAGTTAAGTAAGCTGACTATCCAGTTAGATAGCTAATTAAGTAACCTAGGTAAGTCAGCTAACTAGCCAGCTGGTTACCTAGCTACCTAGGTAGATAAGTCAGTTGGCAAGCCAGCAGGATACATAGCTAGTGAGCTAGTGAAGTCAGCTGGCTATCCAGCTGGCTAGCTAGGTACCTAGGCAGTTGAGTCAGCCTGTTAGCCAGCAGGCTAGCTAGTTAAGTATCCTAGTTAAGTCAACTGACTAGACATCTGGCTAACTAGGTAGCTAGATAGCTAGGTCAGTCGTCTAGCATGTCAGCTAGCTAGTTAAATCACCTAGTTAAGCCAGCTAGCTAGTTAAATCACTTAGTTAAGCCAGCTGGCTAGACAGAAGGCTAGTTAGTTAAGTCACCTAGTTTAGTAAGCTGGCTATCCAGCTGGCTAGCTATATAGCAAGCTAATTAATTCAGCTGACTAGCAAGCAGGCCAGTTATTTAAGTCATCTAGTTAAGTCAGCTGGCTAGCCAACTGGCTAGCTAGGTAGCAATCTACTTAAGTCAGTTGGCTAGCCAGCTGGCAAGCTAATTATGTCAATAAGTAAGTGAGCTGGCTAGCCAGCTAGTTAGCTAGGTAGAGAACTAGTTAAGTCATCTGGCTAGCCAGCTGGCTACCTATTTATTTCAGCTAGTTAATTCAGCTTCCTTCCCAGCTGGCTAGCTAGGTGGCTAACTCATTAAGTCAGCTGGCTATCCAGCTGGCTAGCTGATTAAGTCAGCTAGTTAATTCAGCTGGCCAGCCAGCTGGCTTGCTAATAAATTCAGCTAGCTATGTCAGCGGGCCAGCCAGTTGGTTGGCTAATTAACTCAGCTAGTAAAGTCACCTGGACAGCCAACTGGCTAGCTAGGTAGCTAGTTAGTTAAGTAGCTACTTAAGTCAGCTGGTTATCCAGGTATCTAGCCAGTTAAGTCAGTGAATTAAGTCAGCTGGCTAGCCAGCTTCCTTGCAGGGTACCTAGCTAGTTAAATCAGCTGACTAGCCAGCTAGCTAGCTTGTTTAATCACATAGTTAAGTCAACTCGCTGGCCAGCATGTTAGCTAGGAAGTTAGGTAGATAAATCAGTTGGCAAGCCAGAGGGCTATGTAAGTAGGTAGCTAGTTAAGTGTGCTGGCTAGCCATCAGGCTATCTAGATATGTCAGCTATTTAGGTCAGCTGGCTATCACTCTGTCTAGCTAAGTAGGTAGCTAGTCAAATCTGCTTGCTAGCTGCTGGCTACCTCATTTAGTCAGGTAGTTAAGTTAGCTGGCTGGGCTGCTGGCTAGCTAGATTGCTAGGAAATTAGGTCAGCTGGCTAGGCAGCTGGCAAGTTAGTAAATTCACCTAGTATAATCAGCTGACAAACCAACTGTCTAGCTAGTTAAGTCAGCTGTTGAAGTCAGTTGTCTAGCCAGTTGGCTAGCTCATTAAAAAGCTGGTTACGTCAGATGGTTTGTCAGCTGGCTCACTAGCTATTTAAGCTAGTTACGTCAGCTGTCTAGCTAGGTAGTTAGGCAATTAAGTCAGATGGCTAGCCAGCTTGCTAACTATTCAAGTCAGCTAGTTAAGACAGCTGGCTTGCCATTTTGCAATCTAGGTAATGAGTTAGTTTTGTCAGCTGTCTAGCCAGCTGGCTAGCTCGTTAAGTCACCTAGATAAGTCAGCTGAGAAGGCAGCTGCCTAGCTACATAACTTGCTAGTTAAGTCAGCTGGCTAGACAGCTGGCTAGCAAGTATGTCACCTAATTAATTCAACTGGGTAGCCAGGTGGCTAGCTATGTAGCAAGCTAGGTAATTCAACGGGCTAGAAAGCAGGCCAGCTAGTTAAGACAGCTAGTTAAGTCAGCTGGCTAGCAAACTGGCTATGTAGTGACATATTTAAGTCAGTTGGCTAGCCATCTGGCTAGCTAGTTATGTCAGCTAGTTAAATCAGCTGACTATCCTGGTGGCTAGAGAGGTAGAGAGCTAGTTAAGTCAGTTGGCTAGCCGCCTGGATATCTAGTTAAGTCAGATAGTATAGTCACCTGGCTGGCAAGCTACCTAGATAATTAATCAACTAGTTAAGTAAGCTGTCTCACCAGCTGGCTAGCTATTAAGACACCTCGTTAAGTCAGTTGGCTAGGCAGCTCACTAGCTAGTTAAAAAGTTAGTAAAGACAAATGGCTAGACAGCTTACTAGGTAGTTATTTCAGCTAGTTAAGTCAGCTTGCTATCCTGGTAGATAGCTAGGTAAGTCAGCTAGTTATATCAGCTATATAGCTAGTTAAGTCAACTAGTTAAGTTGCCTAGCTAGGTATTAGCTAGTTAGCTAGCTAGTCAGTTATTTCTGCTAGTAAAGTCAGCTAGCTAGCTGGGTAGCTAGCTATTTAGTCAGCTAGTTAACTCAGCTGCCTAGGCAGCTGCCTGACTAGGTAGCTAGCTTGTTAAGTCAGCTGGCTAGCTACTTAATTCACCTAGTTATGCCTGCTCACTAGCCAGCTGTTTAGCTAGATAGCTTGGTATTTAAATCAGCTGGAAAGACAACAAAATACGTAGGGAGCTAGCTATTTAAGTCAGCAGGTTAGCACCCCATCTAGCTAGTGTTCACTGCTAGTTAAGGCAGCTGGCTAGTCAACTGGCTATCTAGTAATGTCAGCTGGCTAACTGGTTAAGTCAACTAGTTAGTTCCATTGGCTAGCCAACTGGCTATCTGGGTAGCTCACTAGTTATAACAGCTGGCTAGCCAGCTGGCTAGTTTAAGTCAGGTAGTTAAGTCAACTGGCTAGCAAGTTGGCTAGGTAGGTAGCTAGGTAATTAAGTCAGCTGGCTAGCCCACTGGTGAGCTAGTTAATTCAGTGAGTTAAGTGAGCTGGCTAGCTGGCTGGCTAGCTAGGTGTCTAGCTAGTTAAGCCAGCTGGCTAGTTGGATGGCTATCTGGTTAAGTCAGCTAGTCAAGTAAGCTTGTTAGTCGGCAGAATAGCTATGTGGCTGGTAAGTAAAGCTTGCAGGTTAGCAGGCTAGTTAGGTAGGTGGCCTGCTAGTTAAGCCAGCTGGCTAGCTGGCTTACCATCAGGGTTGCTGACTAGTTAATCCAGCTGACTATCCGACTGTCCTGAAAGCCAGATGTCTATTTAAGCCAGCTGG
>NW_007261132.1:0-11488 GCF_000164805.1 Carlito syrichta
TTACTGGTACAGGCATCACAGAAGAAGGCCAGTCTCTGTGTCATCCATCACAAATGAAGGCCAGCACTGTGAACTCAACAAAAGGAGGGACTGTCACTGAAGAACCCATGACAGGTGGCCTGTTACTGTGGCAACCTACACAGAGACAAGAACTTCAGAGGAGCTCCCCTCATAGAGGAGGGCTAGTCACTGAGGCTCCCATTATACAAGAGGCCTAGTCACACATCAATCTATCACAGAGGAGAGCTCTTCATTGTGGCACTCAAATTTGAGGGCCAGTCACTGGGGCACTGATCATGAAGGAGGATTAGTCAAAAGAGCACCTATCATAGAGGACATCAAAACACTTAAATATCCTTCACAGAGAAGGGTCAGTCACAAGGCATACATTATGAAGGAGACCCAGAACCTGGGACACACATTACAGAGGACTTGTCACAGGAGCACCCATTTTGGAGGATCACCAGCTTCAAAGAAGCCTACTCATGATTCACCCATCATAAAAGAAGAGCAGTGATGAAGTCATCAATCACAGCCGAGGCACAGTCACTGCATCACCCAAAATGGAGGAGACTCAGAAACCAAGATACCCTTCAAAAAGGAAGGCTAGTTACTAGTCACCATCATATAGGAAGGCCAGCCACTAGCCACCATTCACATAGGAGATACAGTTACTGAGGCACTGATTACAGAATAGAGACAGTCACTGAAGCACATAAAGAGAAGAACAACTCACTGGGACATCCATCAAAGAGGAAAAACTGTTACTGGGACTACCTTCACAGAGGAGAGCCAGGCACTGGGACACCCATCAAAGAGGAGTGCTTGTCATTGGGGCAGTGTTCACAGAGGAGTCCCAGTCACTGTGTTACCTATTGCAGGTGAGGGTTATGCACTGAGTAATCCATCACAGAGGAGCCACAGTAACCAGGACACCCATACCAGATAAGGCACAGTAACAGAGACACCCATTGCAGAGTAGGGCTAGTCATTGAGACTTTCATTACTGAGGAGGCGTAGTCTCTAGGGTAACCATTAGGAGGAGGGCCAGTCACTGGGCCACACATAACAGAGAAGGTCAAGTCACTGGAGCACCCATTGCAGGAGGGACAGTGACTGGGGCACCAATAACAGAAGAGGATCTTTTATTTGGGAACAATCTCTGAAATAGGCTATTCATGGGGCCACCCCTCACATTGTAAAGCAAATCACTGGGACTCCCATAAGAGAAGACAGGTGGACACTGAGACAACCATCACAGAGGAAGACTAATCTCAGGGACACGAACACAGAGAAGAGCTGGTTACTGAGGCATCCATCAGAGAGGAGTGCCTGTCATTGGGACACCCATCAGAGAGGATTCCCAGTCACTGTGGTATCCATTACATAGGAGAGCTAGTCACTGGAACACCCATCACGGAGGAAGCACAATCATTGAAGCCCCCATCCCAGAAGAAGATCAGTCACTTAGACACCCATACCAGAGGAATTCCAGTTACTGGGACCCTAATTAAGACAGGCCAATTCATTACGAAACAAATCACAGAAGAGGGGCAGTTATTAAGGCATCTATCACAGAGGATGGTCAGTCACTGGGGCACCCAACACAGAGGATCAGACACTGGGACATACAACACAGAGTAAAGTCGGGTAATTGAGTTTCCACTATATAAGAGGACTATTCACTAGGGGATCCAGGGTGGAGGAAAGCTGGGGCACTGATCACACAAGAGCACTAGACATTGGAGCACCAATCACAGAGGATGAACAGTCACTGATATGTTCATTACATTGTAGAGCCTGTGATGCACAACTCATTATAGAGGAGGACCAGTCACTGGGGCACCCATGAAAAAAGAAGGCTTGTTACTGGGGCAGCCATCACAGAATTGTGCTAGTCAATGAGTCACTCAAATCACTGAGAAGGACCAATCATTGAGTTATCATCGCAGAGGAGAGCCAATTATTGAGGCACCCATGAAAAGAAGGACCAGTTACGGAGAATCACATATCACAGGAGAAAAAGTCACTGAGGCACCAATCACTGAGATAGGCCAGGAACTGAGGCACCCATTCTAGAGGAGAATTAGTCACTTGGTCAACCATTAGGAGGAGAGCCAATCACCGGGGAATTTAACACAGAAGAAGACCAGCATTGATGCACCCAGTAAAGAGGAGGGCCAGTACTGAGAAACCCATTACAGAGGAGGGCTAACCACTGAAGCACCCATCCCAGAAAGGGTCCAGCCACTGGTCCACTGATTAGGAATTGGGCAGTCACTGGGGCATCAATTACAGAGTAGAGTCAATCACTGGGACATCCATCACAGATCAGACACAGTCCCTGGGAATCCATCTCAGAGAAGGCCCACGTACTGAGGAACCCATCACAGTGGAGGTCCAGTCACTTCACATTAGTAGGAAGGCCAGACATTGGGGCACCAAATAGAAGGACCATTCACTGGGACATCCACTCAGTTGTAGGGTCAGTCACTGAGGCATTCATCACTAAGAGGGGGCAGTCACTGGAACATACATAATAGAGTATAGCCATTCATGAGAGTATCCATGATATAAAAGGGCTAGCCAGTAGGACACACATTATAGAGGAGGAATAGTCACTGGGACATCGATCACAAAAGGAATCAGTCACTGTGACCTCCATCACAGAGGAGTGCCAATCCTGGGTCACCCATTCTAGAGGAGAGCCTATCACTGGGGCACATATCACAGAGGAAAACTAATTACTGGGGTGCCCATCACAGAGCTCACCCAATCAGTGAGACAAGAATCACAGAGGAGATTCAGAAATTGGGCCAGTCATCATAGTGGAGGACTAGTCACTGGGTCAACCCTCACAGAAGAGGAAAGTCACTGGGGCTCAGCACAGAGGATGATGAGTCAAAGACTGAGGCACTCATCACAGAGGAAGGCCATTCACTGATTAACCATCTATAAAAATGGCAAGTCTCTGAGGCACCCATCCATGAGGAGGGCCCTGAACTGATGAGAACATTAGTAGGAAGGTTAGACATTGGGTCACTAATCACAGAGGAAGCCCATTCACTGAAGCACTCATCCAACATGAAAGGCTGTGACTCTGTCAACCAACATAGAGAAAGTGTAGTCACAAGGCATCCATTTCAGAGGAGTGTTAGTCACGGAAGTACGCATTAGTAAGAGGGCAATTCACTGGGGTACCAATTACAAAGGAGGGCCCGTCACTTAGACATCCATCACAGAGGAGGGCCAGTCATTGGGGCACGCATCAAAAAGGAGGGTCAGTCACTTTGACATGCATCACAGATTAGAGTGAGTCACAGGAACTCCATGATAGAAGAGAGTTAGACACTAAGGGATTATTTACAGAGGAAAACCAGTCAAAGGGACACTGATCACAAAGGAGATGCAGGTATTGGGGCACTGATTACAGAGTAGGACCAGTCACTAAGGTACCCATCACTTAGTAGTGTCTGTCACAGGGAATCCATTATATAGGAGGGCCAGTCATTGGGACACCCATCACAGAAGAAGGTTAGCCATTGAGGTACACATAAAAGAGCAATACTAGTCACTGAGTCACCCATTACAGAGGAGGATCACTCACTGGAGCATGATCACAGAGGAGAGTCAGTCACTGAGGCATCCATCACAGAGGAGTGTTAATTACTGAGGCACTAACCGCAGAAGAGGTTAGATCACTAAGGCACCTATTAGGGATCAGTCACAAAGGTACCTATCCCAGGGAGGGCCAGGCACCCATTAAGAGGAGGGCAAAGTACTTGGGCACTGATCACAGTGGAGGTCCAGTCACTGCAGCACCTGGCACAGAGGAGGACAAGAAACTAAGAAATTCATCATAGCAGAAAGCAAATCATTGAGGAAACCAACCCAGAGGAGGGTCAGTCACTGAGGCACCCATCACAGACAAGTCTTGTCCCTAGGCACCCATTTTAGTGGAGGCCCAATCACTGGGGAACCCATAACAGTGAAAGGTCAGTCTCTCAAGCACATAATTGGAAGAGGGAAAGTTACTAGGGTATCCAACAGAGAAATATCAGTCACTTCAGCACACTTCACAGAATGGTTAGTCACTGGGGCACCTGTCAAAAGATGGCCAGTTCCTGGGGCAGGCATCACAGCGAAGGCCCAGTAACTGGGTCCCCTACACAGAAAATGAGTCACTAGGACCTCATCACAGAGGAGTCCTAGTCACTGATGCACCCATCAAACAAGAGGACCAGACACTTTGGGGACACCATCACAAAGAAGATTCAGTCACTGAGACACCTATCCAAAGGAGGATCAGTCCATGAGGCAACCATCCTAGAGGAGATCCAGTCACTGAAGCACCCAATAGGAGTTGGGCAGATCAGTGAGTTGCCAATATCAGAGTCAATCTCTGGGGCACCCTCACAGAGGAGGGGTAGTTACTGAGGCACACATTGCAAAGTAATTGAGTCACCCATCACAGAGTAGGGCCAGTAATTGTGCTCCCTTTTATGAGGAGGAGGAATGACTTGAGCATCTATCACAAGGAGGACCAATCACTGGGTATCTGCCTCAGCTGAGGCCCAGTCCCTTGGTACTCATCACAGAGAAGGTCCAGTCACTTTGGCACTGATCACAATTGAGAGTCAGTCACTGAGACACCCACCACATAAGAGAACCAGTCTCTGTGGCAGCAATCCCAGAGGAGAGTCAGTCATTGAAACACCCATGACAGATGTGAGCCAGTCACTAGTGTACCCAGCTCAGTGTAAGAAAAGGCACTGGTTGTTCAATCATTAGAAGTAGGGCCAGTCCCTGAAGTGCCAATTTCATAGCAGGACTACTTACTGTGGAACCTATTAGGAAATGGGACAATCACTGGGTCACAGATCACAGTGAAGGGGCAGTTATGGGGGCACCCATCACAGATGAGGCCCAGTTGTTAAGCACCAATCACTTAGGAGGTCCAGTCACTGGGGCAACTATCACAGCGAAGGACCAGTCATTGGGGCACCCACCCGATTAGTGGAGGGTCAGTCACTGGAGCACCCATCACAGACTAAGCCAAGTCCCTGTAGCACACCTCACAGAGCAGGGCAAGTAATTTAGGCAACCTATACAGAGGATAGGTAGTAACCTATTCACTCCCCCATACTGGGGCAGCCATCACAGAAGAGGGAACCAGTCACTGGGGCATACATTTTGGAGGAGGGCCAGACATTGGGACACCCATCACAAAGGTGGGCCAACCACTGGGCAATCTATTATAGTGGAGAGTCAGTCACTGAGACATCCATCACAGAAAAGAGCCAGTTACTGAGGCAGCAATCACAGTGGAATCACAATCACTGAGGCACCAATCATAGTGGATACCCAGTCACTGGGGAACCCATCACAGAAAATAAGGCACTAAGATGCTAAGCCCAAGAGGAGGATCATTCATTGGGTCACCTATATCAGATGAGGGCCAATCACTGGGCCATCCATCATAGAAGAGGACCAGTTATAGGGACATCCCTCATAGAGGAGTGTTAGTCACTGAGATACCCAACATATATGAAGGCTAGTCATTGTGTCACCCATAACAGATTAGCGTCGCCCACTGGGGAATCCATTATGTAGGAGGATCAGTCATTGCGATAATCTTCATAGAGGAGGGTTAGTCATTGCAGCATCTGTTAGTGTGCCTGTCACTGGGGCATCAGTCACAGAGGATACTCAGTCATCAGGCAACCATCACAAAAGAGCACCAATCACTGTGGCTTTCCTTACAGAGGAGAGTCATTCACTGGGCCACCCATCACAGAGGAGGTCAACCACTATGGCATAAGTTATGAAAGAGAACCAGTCACTGGGACTGCCGTAGCATAGAAGGACCAGTCACTGGAGTACCCATTATGAAGTAGACCAGTTACTAGAAAACCCATCACAGAAAAAGGCTAATCACTGGTGTACCCATTATAGAAGACAGCCAGACACAGGGAAACTCATGACAGAGGAGATTCAGTCACTCGGGCTCCCTTCACAGAAGACAGTTTAACACTGGAAGTCTTATGAAAGAGGATGCCAGACACTAGGACATTTTTAGCTGTTTAAGGATAAACTAATATGTGCACAGAGGAAGCCAGACACTGAACAACCCATCACACATGATTTTCCAGGCCCTAAGGCACTGATTGCAGAGGAGAGATAGTCAATGGAGCACCAAACCCAGATGAGGGCCAGGTACTGGTGCACCCATCACAGAGGAGAACCAGTTACTGCAGGACAAATTTAAAAAGAGGGTCAGTCACTGGGAGAGATATCACAGAGGAGGGCCAGTCACTGGGACACACATTAGCGAGGAGGACCAATCACCGGGAAAAATATCACAGCGGAGGTCCAGTCACTTGGGCATAAATAACTAAATAGAATTTTCCCTGTCACCTATAATAGAGGAGGCAAGTCATCGAGACATACATTATATAGGAAACTCTACCACTGGGACATTAATCACAGATGAAATCTAGCCAATGGTGCTCCCATCACCGAGGAGTTTCTGTCTTTTGGGCATTGTTCTCAGAAGAAGGCCAGTCACTGAGGGACCCATAATATAGGAGGGCTAGTTACAAGAGCACCCATCATAGATAGAGCTAGTCACTGAGACACTAATGTATGGAGGAAACTAAATAACTGGCACACCCACCGGAGAGGCAGTCTTTCCACTGCAGCACTCATTTTGGAGAAAGATGCATCAGAGTATATTCAGTAAATGGAACACATATTATGAAGGAGGCCCAGTCACTAGGACATGTATCGCAGAGGAGGGCCAGTCACTGGGTTGCCAATTATGGAGGAGGCCAAGAAACTGGGTCACACATCACAATGGAGGATTAATGACTGGGGCAACAATTTTAGAGGGCACGGAGTTGCAAGAACAGCCATCAGAGAAGAGATCTAATCATCATGACTCCCATCACAGAAGATGACCTTTCACTGTGCTACAATCCACACAGACCCAGTACTGGAGCACTTATTATGGAGGAGGCCTATTCACTGTGACATTCATCACAGAGGCAGGCTAGTTACTGGGCACCTATAATATAGGAAGGTTAGTCACAGTGAGCCAATCATGGGGAAGTCTCTGTCACTGGGGCACACATTATGAAAGAGGCACAGACACTGGAATACCCACTACAAAGTAGGACCAATCAAAGGGGCATCCATTATGGAAGAAGTCCAGTATTTGTTACACCAATCATAGAGAAGTAGTAGTCACTGAGGCACCTATTTTGGAGGAGTTCCAGTCACTTTTCACACACCATTGACGAGGGATAGTCACTGAAGCACTTATTATGAAGGAGAGATAGTCACTGAGATAATAATCACTGATAAGGGCCAGTCAAAAGGGTCACCGAGCACAAATAAGGAAAAGTCATTATAGCACCCATCACAGAGAAAGAACATTAACTGATAAACCAGTCACAGAACAGTGCCTATCACTCTGTTACCCATCACACAAGAGGGGCGTTCATTGAGACACCCATCAAAGAGAAGGTCCAGTCTCTGTGGCAGTCATCACAGAGAAGAGCCAGTCACAATGGCATGAAATAAAGAGGAGGTTTTGACACTGGGACACTTATAATGGAAGAGAGCTTGTCACTGTAGCACTCATAATAGAGGAGGACCAGACACTGGAGAACAAATCATGGAGAAGTACTAGCCATTGCGACTTCCATTACACTGGATGGGCAGTCAACAGGCACTTATCACACAAGAGGGCCAGTTACAGGAACAACCAGCACACAGGAGGGTTAGTTACTCAGGTATCTGTTATAAAGAGCCCCAGTAAGTAGTACATCTGTCACAGAGGAGGCTAGTCACTAGGGCACCCATTATGGAAGAGGACCAGTCACTGGGGCACAAATCACTGATGAGGCAGAGTCACTGGGACAAAAATAATGGAGGTTAGTTAGTCCCTCATGTACCCATTATGTAGGAGACTCTCTCAGTAGTTTGGCAATAACAGAAGAAAGTTCATCACTGGGGCACTGATCAGAGAAGCTCAGTCACTGGGGCATTTTTCTTAGAGGAGAAATAGTTACTACTCCACACAGAGGAGGGCCAGGCACTGGAGCATCCATCACAGAGGAAGACTAGTCACTGGGACAGCTATTATGCAGAAGGCCCAATTATTAGCACACCCATTATAGAGGAGGGCTTATCTCTGTGGCACCAATTTGATGGACTAGTCACTAGGGCATCAATTACAGTGGAGATACAGCTAATGGAGTACCTAATATGGAATAGGCCCTCTGAGGCACCCATTATGGAGGAAATGCAGGTACTGGGAAATTCAGCACAAAGGAGCATTAACAACCAAGCACCCATTTTGGATGAGACCCAGTTATTAGGACACACATCACAGAAGAAGTCTAGTCACTGTAGCACCCATCTCAGAAGATGGCCAGTCATTTGAGCACTAGAGAAGAGATGGCCAGTCATTGGAGCACTAGAGAAGAGGCCCAGTCATTGAGGCACTTGTTAAGGAGAAGCACAAGTCATCGTGAAAACCAATTCAGAGGAGAAGTAGTCGCTGAGGTACCCATCATATATGAAGTTCAATCACTCAGGCATGAATCACTGAGTAGGCCAAGTCATTGTTGCACTCATTGTGGAGGTTGACCAGTATCTGGGATACCCATAATATAGGTGAGACAGACACTTGAGCCCCATTACAAGGAGGATCATTCACTGGGGAACTGATAACAGAGGAGGGCAAGTCACTGGATCATCCATCACAGAGGAATGCTAGTCACTAGGGCATCAACTACAGAGCAGGGTGAGTTACTGTGGCATCCATGTTGAAGGAAGACAGTGGTAAGCTAGTCACTGGTGCACCCATTATAGAAAAGGCCCTGACACTGAGACTTGGATTGCAATGGAGGACCACTCACTTTGGCACTTATTAAGGAGGAGGGTCAGTCACTGCCACACGCATTGCAGAAGAAGGCTAATCACTGGTGCACTCATTACAAAAGAAAGCATATCTGTGGGAAACACATCATGTAGGAGAGCCAGTCTCTAGGTCACCATCACAGAGGACACTCAATCACGGGCATCCATCGTAGAGAAGGCCAGGCACTGGGACACCCATAACAGGGAAGAGACAGTCCCTGGAGCACTTATCCTAAAGTGGCACTAGGGCATCCATCACAAAGGAGGGCCAATCACTGGGGAACCGATTACAGAGGAGAGGCTGACACTGCAGCACTGGTCACATTTGAACAGCTAACACAAAAAAGGGCTGGTAGACTGGGAAACTCACTACAGACAAGGGCAAATCACTTGGGCAAACATAACAGAGGAGAGCCAGTAACTGAAGCACCCAATGCAGATGCAGGCCAATCACAGCCCTACTGCTCAAGGAGGAAGTCTGGTTACTGGGACACCCACAACCAGGAGGGCTAGTCACTGTGGCAATGATAATAGAAGAAGGCCAGTCACTGGGCCATTCTTTAAGAAAGAAAACCAGTAACTTGGACAACCATCACAGGGAAGGGCTAGTCCTTGGGTCACCATTCCCGAGGTGGGCAAACAACTTGAACTCCACTCACAAAGGAAAGATGGTTACCGGGTCACCTAACATGTAGGAGGTCAAGTTACTGGGACACACATCCCAGAGGATGGCTAGTGACTGAGGCATTTAATATGGAGGATGACCAGTGACAGAGGAAAAAAATCACTGAGAAATTGCAGTCAATGGACACCCATAAGAGAAGAGGACTAATCTCTGAGGCACTCGTTATGTAGGAGACACAGTCAATGGGGCACCAGTAACAGAGGAAAAATGGTCACTGGGACATCCATCACTGAGGAGGATCACTCACTGTTGCATATTTCACAGAGGAGGGGGAATTTCTGGGGCAGCCATCACAGAGAAGGACAGTAACTGGGGGACTCATTGAGGAGGCCCACTCACTGGGGCATCTGTCACAGAGGTGAGCCAGTCAAAACTTGAGTCAGTGACTGTAACAACCATAATAAAGGAAAGGCAGTCACTGAGGTTCACATTCCAGAGGGAGACTGGTTACTGATGCACCCATTCTGGAGAAAGGTTTGTCATGGGTTCTTTCATTAGAAAGAGGGTTTATCACTGGTGTAGTGATCACAGAGGAAGAATACTCACTGTGGCATCGATCACAGAGCAGGACCAGCAGCTAGGGCACCCATCAAAAGGAAGATGAGTCACATATCAAAGAAGATTCTTATTCACTGGGAACACTCATAACAGAGGTTGGGTAGTCACTGAAGCACCCATCACAGGGAAGGACCAGACACTGGGGCAGCAATCACACAGGCACTCTAGCCACTGAGGCACCCACTAAAGAGGAAAGCTGGTCACTGGGTCACCATTATGGAGCGGGTCAATCACTATGACTCCCATCACAGAGGAGATCAATTTTTTTAGGGCACACATGTTAGAGGACAGCCAGTCACTGTTACACTCATCACATATGATGAAGAGAGGACTTGTCATGATAACAATCATTTTAAGAAGACCAAGTCACTGGGACTCTTATAGCAGAGGGCCAGTCACTGGGACACTCATTATGGAGAAGGGCAAGTCACTAGAGCACCTGTAACAGAAGAAACCTAATCACAGGGTATACATCAAAGAAGAAAGCCAGTCACCGGGGCATCAATCACAGAGGAGAGCCAGTGAGTGGGGCACTGAACACTAGGAAGAGCCAGTCAATTGGCACCAAACACAATGGAGGGACAGTTACTGAGGCACACATCACTGGGGAGAGTCAGTCACTGGGGTCCTGATCATAAAAAAGACCCATTCAGGAAAGAACCCATTACAGAAGAAAGTCAGTCACTGAGGCGCCCATTACAAAGGGACAGTTTTTATGGAAAAGACCTTAGCTGGGGCACCCATCACAGAGGAGTGTCAGTCACTGTGTTACCCATCAACGATGATGAGCAATCACTGGGCACACACAACAGAGGAAAACCATCTACTGTGGCACCCATCACAAAGGTGATATGTCACGGGGGCACATCACTGGGCTAGTCACTGCAATGCCCAAACAGAGAAGAGCTAGTCAGTGTGCCACCAATAAAACAGAAAGGTCACTAACAGGAGCACCCATTATGGAGAAGGTCCAATCACTGTTAAAACCATCACAGAGGAGGGACATTCTCTGTGGCATCAATCACTGAAGATATCCAGTCAGTGAAACAACCATCACAAAGGAGAGCTTGTCACTGGGGAAAACTTTATGGATTAAGACAAGTTATTGAGACACCCTTCACAGAGAAGGGCTAGGCACTAGGGTAACAATTATGAATGAGAACCATCACTGGATCACAGATCACAGAGGAGGCATAGTTATTGGGGCAACAATAATTGAGTTGGGCTTGTCATGGATGCACCTGTTATGTAGAGAGCTGGTGATACTATGTCAGTGATCACAGAAGAAAGCTATTCACTGGGGCAGCAATCAGAGAA
>NW_007261132.1:12232-13492 GCF_000164805.1 Carlito syrichta
GAAGCACCTATTATGGAGAAGTCCAAGTCAGAGAGACATTCATTATGTTCCCCAGAGAACACCCATCACAGAGAAGGACTAGTCACTGGAGAACACATTTTGGAGGAGGCCAAGTTTCTAGTACTGTCATCACTGAAGAGGGCTATTTACTGGGACATCCATCACAGTGGATGACCATTCATTCAGACACTATCACAGAATAGGTCCAGTCACTGGAGTATCAATTAGAGAGGAGGCTATGTCTCTATGACAACCATCACAGAGAAGGGCCAGTCACTGAGGTAACCATTTTATATGATGGCAAGACACTGTGGAACCAATCAGGGAAGAACATGTCACTGGGGCAAACATTATGGAGCAGGTCTGATAGCCCATCATAATGGATGGCCAGTCAATGGATCATCCATTATGGAGGAGCTACAGTGAGTGGAACACACATCACAGTTTGAGAAGTAATCAAACGGTCAACAAACATTTAGGAGGCTCAGTCACTGGACATTCACTATGAAGGAGGGCCAGACAATGGGACAACCAATACATGGAGGCTTTAATTACTGGGGGCACTGATCACAGAATATTGTCAGTCCCTGGGGCAATCATCAGAGAGGAATGCCAGCCACTAGGTCAACCATTACAGTGGAGGGCCTGTCATCACAGAAGCATCCTTATCACTGTGGCATTCATCCTCAGCAAGAACCAGTCAATGGGCCATGAATCACAGAGAAGTGACAGTTACTGAGACTCTCAATAGAAAAAAGGACCAGTCACTGGGGAACCCATCACAGAAAACTACTTACTAGGGCATCCTTCACAAATCATAGTCAGTCACAGAGGCACACAGCACAGAAAAAGGCGAGTCACTGAGGTTCACATAACAGAGGATGGATGGCCAGTCCCCCTTTAGGAGGGGCTCAGTCACAGGGGCTCCAATCCCAGAGAATGGCCAGTACCTGGAGCAGCCATCATAGGTGAGGCAAAAAAAAAAAACATGTAACCATCACTGACAAGGGCTACTCACTGAGGCACCCAACCAAGAGGAGACCTTGTCACTGGGTCACCCATTATTAGCAGGCCCAGTCACTAGAGCAACTAAAACAGATGAGAGCTAGTTATAAGGACATTAATTACAGAAGTGACCCAGTCACTGCATCACCAACCATGCAGGAAGTACTAATTATACAGGAGCACTAATTATGCAGGTGTCCCAGTGACAGACAAAGGCTAGTTACTGTGGCACCAATTATGCAGGAAGTTCAGTTA
>NW_007261133.1:0-6834 GCF_000164805.1 Carlito syrichta
TCCCTTTCCCCGAGGTGGCTTCTGGGAGGAGCGAATGGGTCCACCCTGGGGAACGATGTGGGCTGAGGTGTGGGCATCCCGGTGGAGACACTCTCCTGAGACAGGCGCTCCACATGGGGAGAGCTCAGCAGGTGAATTCAGCCTCCCTCTGCATGGTCTCGGCTCGTCAGAAGGGAGTGGGCCTCGTCCTCAGACCCTGAGTGGGGTGTGGATGCCAGATGCAGGGGCTCACACAAATCAACCCAGTGAACAGGGAGGCCATGGTGAGAGCATGGCCTAAGCCCCCAAGTTCGAGACCAGCCTAAGGACCTTGGTGAGAAATCGTCTCTACAAGAAGTCCAAAAAATTAGCTGAATGTGGTGGTGCAAGCCTGGCATTCTGGCCACTCGGTAGGCCATGGCAGGAGGTACGCCAGAGCCTAGGTGATGGAGGCTACAGTGGCTGAGAGTGGGCCCCTGTACTCTGGCCTGGGTGACCGATTGGTACTCCTACTCTGAATAATAATACCACCACCACCACCACCACAAACACAGGCAGGGCTAAGGGGCTCAGCCTGGCATCCCAGCCCTTCAGAGGCCCTGGCAAGTGAATGACCTGAGCCTGCGGCTTCGCCACCAGCCCGGATTATGGGATCAGACCTCATCTTGGTCATGAAAAATAAATCCAAAGATTAGCTGAGCATGGTAGTGCAGGCCTTTGGTTCCAGCCACTTGGGGGCCTGAGGCAGGAGTATCACCTGAGCCCAGCAGATGGAGTCCACGGTGGACATGTGCATGCCCTTCCACTCCATCCTGGGCAGCAGAGCAGGATTCTGACTCCAAACAATAATAATCACCCCCACCCCCACCACCCTTGCCACCCAGCGTGAGGAGTCACCCTCAGGGATGGAAGAGGAAATGGCACTTTGCAGCCTGTCGTTTGTGGGAGGTTTCAAAGGGGGCCCCCGGGCACATTCATCCCATGACTTGGTCCATGTGCCACAAAAGGCCTTCCTCCACCCTCCATACTCATCCCCCACAGCAAAGACGGGTGTGAGCTCATGGGACAGATGGCCCTGATGTAGGGTGGCCATCGGGCACAGAACAATCAAGGAGGTATGGCAATGCAGTGCCCAGCCCAGGTTCTGGTCACCCTGTCTGCCACCTTCAGGTGGGTGGAGGGCCCTTTTCTCTCCTGATCACTCCATCGACCCCTGCCCATGCAGACTTTTCCCTGGGGAATGGTGGAAGCCCATTGTGACACACGTGGGGTGCCTCTTTTCTGTTGCTGGAGTCTCCATTGGCAGGGATAGGGCACAGCAGAAGGATCGTGACTCCCAGGGCTTTGACCTACGGGACTCAGGTGGTCCTCCCACCTAGGTCCCTGAATACCTAGGAATCCAGGGGCTATGACGCCTGACTCGATTTTGGGGACCTCTCACTGAGATGAGGTCTGCCTATTAAGGTTAGGCTGGTCTTTGATCCCTGTGCTCAGGCAGCCTCCCACCTTGGCCTCCCAGGGTGCAGTACTGATGGCCGTTACCCATGCTGCCTGACCAGGACTCACATGTTTTGTCAGCGGGGGTGACACAAAGGAATGCCCAGGAATGGAGGCCACTGCATCCCATGTATCTGGGATCACATGCGCCACCACGCACAAATCCAGGGTTTGTGTTCGGGAAGCAATGAGGTCTCGCCATCTGGCCAAGGCTGGTCTCGAATTCCCAGGCTTCAGTGGTCGCCCGCCTCAGCCTCCCATAGCCACAACCCAATTTTCTGCTTATCCACTGTCTTTCAGGAACTCTAGGTCCAAGGCTGGGGCCTTCTTCCCAAATGATCTCTGTCTGTTCATGATGATCCCAACTCCATACACAAATGGATGTGCTTATGTTTTACCTTTATTCCTTTTTTTCCTTGAGTCAGAGTCTCACTCCATCACCCAGGCTGGAGGGTGGTGGCTCACTCTCTGCCACCACTGTCTTGGCTCACCAAGCTCTGGCAAGCCTTTTCTCGGCTTACTGAGGAGCTGAAATGACAGGCACGTGCCACCATGCCCAGTTCATTTGGGATGAAGGGTAGAGACTAGGTCTTGCCATGGTGCCCAGGCAGGTGTCAGCCCGTGGGCTCATGCCAGTCACAGGCCTTGGCCTCCCAAAACACTGGGATGATGAGACTCAACATCCCAGTGCTTTGGGAGGTCAAGGCCTACAACTGGCATGAGCCTCGAATCCAGCCTCTATCCTTCATTGAACATGACCCATAAGGCCTGGCAGGTCGGCCCACTCCTGGAATCCCAGTGCTCTGGGAGGCCATGGTGTGAGGATGGCAGGAGCCCAGGAGCCCAAGGACAGCCCAGGCCACACAAGGAGTCCCCATCTCTGCAACCAAACACAAAGGGGTTCTGGGGTGCAGATGCCCATTATCCTGGCCACTCCGGATGCTGAGGAGGGAGGATCACCCATGATTTTGAGGCTGGCGGTGAGCAACAGTCATGTCCCTGGGCCCCAGGCTGAGCCACAGTGCCAGACCTTGTCTCTAAAAGCATTCTCAACTGCACATTGTGTGTTCACAGGACGACTGGCTTTACAGTTAGGAAAAATTGACTTGGGGGTGAATAAATACCCCCAGCTGAGGGATGTTTCCCTGGTCTTTCTTGGCAGAGGTCCTTGTTGGGAAGTCGGAGGGTCAGCTTGCCTGGGGTACATTTCTCACCTCGGAGATGATAGCCATCAGGAACCCAGCCAGGGAGCTTTGGGAATCCCACACCAAGTAGGGAGCATCCATTGGGGGGTGGGTTGGGACTGGTAGGTGCTGAGCTTGGCAGACACATTGGGGCAGTGGTGGAAGGACTGAGAGAAGAAATTTTGCAGGAGAATGGATTCCTTTCTTTCTTTCTTTCTTTCTTTCTTTCTTTCTTTCTTTCTTTCTTTCTCTCTCTCTCTCTCTCTCTCTCTCTCTCTCTCTCTCTCTCTTTCTTTCTTTCTTTCTTTCTTTCTTGTCCTTCTTTTCTTTCCTCACTTGGTTGCCCAGGCTGCTCTCAAACATCCCAACTCGGGCTATCTTCTCGGCCTGGGCCTCCAAAACTGCTGCGATCACAGGCATTCCATTTGGGTGACATCTGGTTCTTCCTGCTTGATCTTGAACTCTGTGCTGGAGGAAATCCTCCCGCCGAGGCCTGCCTTCACCCAAGATTTTCTGGGTTTTGGTTGGGGTCTATGTGCGGGCTTGCTATGGTGTCCAGCCTGGTCTCGAGCTCCCAGCCTCCAACCACCTTCCCGTTTCGGCCTCCCTGAGTGCCAAGGAGACAGACGTGAGTCGTTCAGCCATCCCCATCCTCCCGAATGTTTGAGAGTCACGACCTCTCTTTCACCAAGGTGACCCCTGGGAGGATCAAGTGGGTCCACCCTGGGGAACAAGGCAGGCGGAGGGCTGACCGTCCTTGTGGAGACACGCCACTGCAACAGGCTCTACTCCTGGGTGGGCTCAGCGGACGACTCTCTCTGCCCTCTCTGGTGTCTGGGGTCATCTGAAGGGAGCAGGCCTCGCAGTGGGGATCTAAGAGGGGTGTGAATGCTCGACGTGGGGACTCACGCTTGTAACCCAGTGCTTTGGGAGGCCAAGGCGAGAGGATGGACTGAGCCACCATGTTTGAGACCATCTTAGGCACCTTGGCGATACATCGCCTCTACAAGAAACAAACAAAATGAGCCGAGCATGGTGGCACACACCTATCTTTCTGACCACTTGAGTGGCCACAGCAGATAGATATCCTGAGCCAAGCTGGTGGAAACTGCGGTGGCAAAGAGTGGGCCCCTGTGCTAAGGCCTGGGTGACAGAGTAGTAATCCAACACAGAATAAGAATACCAACCCCCACCACAACAACAACAGGCCAGGCTAAGGTGCTCAGCCTGGAATTCCAAACCTTCGAGGGCGAGGCAAGTGGATGGCCTGAGCCTGTGGGTTTGAGACCAGCCCAGGACGCTGGGTTCAACCTCTTCTTGGCCCTCAAAAATATTTCCAAACATTAGCCAGGTATGGTCTCACAGGCCTATAATTCCAGCCACTTGGGGGGCCGAGGTGGGAGGATCACCTGACCCAAGCAGGTGGAGTTCGTAGTGTCCATGAACTAGCCCCTGCATTCCAACCTGGGTGACAGAGCGGGGTTCCAACTCCAAATAATAATTCTGCCACCACCACCCTTGCCACCCAGTTCGAGGAGTCACCTTCAGGGATGGGAGAGGAAAAGGCACTTTCCCACCTGTCAATTGTGGGAGGTTTCAAAGGAGGTGACTGGGCACGTCTGCCCCATGCCTTTGGTCACATTTCCCAGAAGGCCTGCCTCCACCCTCCACACTCGTGTCCCAGGTCTAAGATGCGTGTGAGCTCACGGAACAGATGGCCCCTAGATAGGGCAGGCATCAGGCACTGAGCGTACAAGGTGGTCCAGGAACGATGAGGTCAGCCCAGGTTCCAGTCATATAGTCTGCCACTTTCGGGTGGGGAGAGCCCCTTCCTCTCCCAATCACTCCATCGTCCCCTGCCCACATGGACCTTTCCCTGGGGAGCCATGGATCCCCTTCATGACACATGTGGGAGGAGTCTTTTTTATCGCCTGAGTCTCCATCAACCGGGCTGAGGCTCGTTGACACAATCATAGATCACAGGGCATTGACTTGTGGAGATCAGCCGGTACTCCTGTCTTGACCCCCAAGCAGACAGGACTCCAGGGGCCACCACGCATGACACGATTTTGGGCACCTCTCACCGAGATGAGGTCTGCCCACTACGCCCGTGCTGGTCTCCAAAACCTGGGCTCAGGCACCCTCCACTCACAGCCTCCCAGGGAGTTGGGTTGACAGCCTTGGGCCAGGGTGCCTGGCCTGGACTCACAGCCTCTGATGGCACGATGATACAAGGTATGCCCCAGGATGGAGGTGCAGCATCCTGTAGCTGGGACCATGGGGGCCACCACGGGCATCCCCAGTGTTGTGTTCTGGGGAGTGACGAGGTCTCCCTATGTGTGCCAGGCTGGTCTCGAACTCTCGGGCCCCCATGGTCCCCCACCTCAGTCTCACAAAGCCACAGCCTGATTGTCTGCCGATGCACTGTCTTTGGGAACTCTAGCCCAAGGCAGGGAACTCTTTCCCAAATGATCTCTGTTCAGGATGATCCCAACTCCAAAAACAAATGGGTGTTCTTTTTTTTCCCTATCTCCTTTTTTTCTTTGAGTCAGAGTGTCACTCAATTGCCCAGGTTGGAAGGTGGTGTCTTGCTCCCAGTGACCACAGCATCAGCCTGCTGGGCTCCAGCGAGCCTTTCCCCACTCTTTAGAGAAGCTGGAAAGACAGGTGTCTGCCACTACGCCTGCTCATTAGGGATGGATGGTAGAGATGTGGTCGAGCCGAGGTGTTTGAGTAGGTCTCAGCCTGCGGGCTTGGACCAGCCACTGGTTCGACCTCCAAAAGTGCTGGTATGATGAGGCTGAGCACCCGAGCATGGCCTCAATCATTCATCAAAAATGAACCAGAATGCCTTACTTTGAGGACCAAGTCTGGAATCCCAGTGCTCTGGGAGGCCAAGGTGGGAGGATGGCTGTAGCCCCAGAGACCAAGGCCTGCACAGGTCATTCATGGAGACCCCGTCTCTGCGCCCATACAAACAGGGGGTCTGGGGTTGAGATGCCTGTAGTCTTGTCCACTCTGGAGGCTGAGGCATGATGATCGCTGCAGCCTGCGATTTCAAAGCTGGCAGTGAAAGACAGTCGTGTCTGCACGCCCCAGCCTGGGCCACAGAGCCAGGTCTCATTTCCAAAAACATCAGAATCGTACACAGATTCTAAACTCTACATGGTGTTCGCAGGTCGACTACCTTTAGAGCTAGGAAAAATGAGATGGGGGAGGAAGAAATGTCCCTGGGTGAGGAATGTGTTGGCCTGCCTGGGGCAAATTTCTCACCTTGAAGAGGAGAGCCAGCAGGAACCCAGCCAGGGTGCCTCAGGAATTCTCACATTAAAGCAGGGACAGACATTGGGGGGTTGGGTCTGTAAGCTTCTGATCTTGGGGAAACCTCACATGTCATGGGGGTGGGGAGGGAAAGACTGAGAGCAGAATGTTTGCAGGAAAATTGATTTCTTTCTTTTTTTCTTTTCTTTCTTTCTTTCTTTCTTTCTCTCTCTCTTTCCTTCTTTCCTTCCTGCTTTCTTTCTTTCTTTCTTTCTTTCTTTCTTTCTTTCTTTCTTTCTTTCTTTCTTTCTTTCTTTCTTTCTTTCTTTCTTTCTTTCTTTCTTCATTTTCTTTCCTCTCTAGGTTGCCAAGGCTGCTCTCAAACTGCCCAACTCAGGCCACCCTCTAGGCCTGGGCCTCCCAAACTGCTGCGATCACAGGCTTTCCATTTGGCCGACATCCTGGTCTTCCTGCCTGTTCTTGAACTCTGGGCAGGAGGTGATCTTCCTGCTATAGGCCTGTCCTCACCCAGGGTTTTCTGGGTTTTACTTGGGGGTCGAAATGGGGGCTTGAGATGGTGTCCAGCCTGGTCTCAAGGACCTGGACCCCGGTGTTTTGCCTGTCTCTGCCTCCCCCAGTGCCAAGGAGACATGCATGAGTCATGCAGCCATGCCCCTCCCACTGAAGGTTTGAGAGTCACACCCTGCCTTTCCTGGAGGCTAGCCCTGGGAGGAGCATGCAACTCCACCCTGGGGAACAATGCAGGGGGAGGAGTGGGTGCCCTGGTGGAGATACAACCCTGTGCCAGTCACTCCACCAAAGAGAGGGTTTGGTGTATGACTCCTGCCACCCTTTCCACGGTCCCAGGTCATTGGAAGGGTTTGGGCCATGAGGTGGGGCCCAGAGAGGGGTG
>NW_007261133.1:6854-8877 GCF_000164805.1 Carlito syrichta
CAGATTCTAAACTCTACATGGTGTTCGCAGGTCGACTATCTTTAGAGCTAGGAAAAATGGGATGGGGGAGGAAGAAATGTCCCTGGGTGAGGAATGTGTCCCTGGGCTTTCTTGGTGGAAGGTCCTCATTGCCGAGTCGGAGGGTTGGCCTGCCTGGGGCAAATTTCTCACCTTGGAGAGGAGAGCCAGCAGGAACCCAGCCAGGGTGCCTCGGGAATTCTCACATTAAAGCAGGGGCAGACATTGGGGGGTTGGATCTGTAAGCTTCTGAGCTTGGTGGAACCTCACATGTCATGGGGGTGGGGAGGGAAAGACTGAGAGCAGAATGTTTGCAGGAAAATTGATTTCTTTCTTTTTTTCTTTTCTTTCTTTCTTTCTTTTTTTTCTTTCTTTCTTTCTCCCTTTCTTTCTTTCTTTCTTTCTTTCTTTCTTTCTTTCTTTCTTTCTTTCTTTCTTCATTTTCTTTCCTCTCTAGTTTGCCAAGGCTGCTCTCAAACCGCCCAACTCAGGCCACCCTCTCGGCCTGGGCCTCCCAAACTGCTGCGATCACAGGCTTTCCATTTGGTCGACATCCTGGTCTTCCTGTCTGTTCTTGAACTCTGGGCAGGAGGTGATCCTCCTGCTATAGGCCTGTCCTCACCCAGGGCTTTCTGGGTTTTACTTGGGGGTCGAAATGGGGGCTTGAGATGGTGTCCAGCCTGGTCTCAAGGACCTGGACCCCGGTGTTTTGCCTGACTCTGCCTCCCCCAGTGCCAAGGAGACATGCGTGAGTCACCGTTCCATGCCCCTCCCACTGAAGGTTTGAGAGTCACACCCTGACTTTCCTGGAGGCTAGCCCTGGGAGGAGCATGCAGCTCCACCCTGGGGAACAATGCAGGGGGAGGAGTGGGTGCCCTGGTGGAGATACAACCCTGTGCCAGTCACTCCACCAAGAGAGGGTTTGGTGTATGACTCCTGCCACCCTTTCCACGGTCCCAGGTCATTGGAAGGGTTTGGGCCATGAGGTGGGGCCCAGAGAGGGGTGTGGAGGCCAGGTGCAGGGGCTCATCCATGTCATCTCGGTGCTCTGTGAGGCTTAGGTGAGTGATGGCCTGAGTCCCCGGATTTTAGATGAGCCCAAGCACCTCGGCAAGACCTCATCTGTACAAGATGTCAAGAAAATGAGCTGAGCGTGGTGGATCAAGCCTATCATTCCAGTCATTTAGGAGGCCACAGCACAACTGAGCCAAGTCAGTGGAGGCCATAGTATCCAACAGTGGTCCCCTGTGCTCCGGCCTGCACAACAGAGTGAGACACTGACTCAGAATAATAAAACAAACCACCACCACCACCACAACCACAGGCCCGGCTCAAGGGCTCAGCCTGGCATCCAGGCCCTTGGGAAGGTGAGACGAGAGGATGGACTGAGGCCCTGGTTCAACACCTGCCTGGGACACTTGGCAAGACCTCATGTCAGTCATCAAAAATAAATCCAAAGATTAGCCAGACGTGGTGGTGAAGGCCTGTGATTCCAGCCACTCGGCGGGTGGAGGCGGGAGGTTTGCCTGACCTGGGCAGGAGGAGTCTGCGGTGGCCATGAGTGTGCACCTGCACTCTGACCTGGGTGACGGAGTGGGATTCCAACTCCAAGTAATAATAATCACCACTACCAGCACCACCACCACGCCTGTCAGCCAGGGCGAGAAGTCAACCTCAGGGATAGGAGTGGAAAAGGCATTTTCCAGCCTGTTGTTCGCGCGAGGTCTCAAAGGTGGCCACTGTTCACGTCCATCATGCACCTTCAGTCATGCATTCCAGAAGGCCTGCCTCCACTCTCCACATCGTGCCCCATGGCAAAGAGGAGTGTGAGTTCACAGAACAGATGGCCCCGAGTTAGGGTTGGCCATTGGGCAGAGAGCGATCAAAGTGGTCTGGCAACACTGCAGCCAGTCCATATTCTGGCTGCCCAGTCTGTCACCTTTGGGTGGAGGGAGGGTGACTTCCTCTCCCAATTATTCCATCATCTTCCTCCCACGCAGACTTT
>NW_007261134.1:0-11868 GCF_000164805.1 Carlito syrichta
CTCAGCCTTCTGAGTAGCTGGAATTACAGGCATGTGCTACCACGTCCGGCTGATTTTTTTATTTATTGTAGAGACGAGGTCTCGCCTGCCCAGGTGGGTTTCGGACCCGCAGGCTCAGGCAATCCACTCACCTCAGCTTCCCAAAGGTGCGGAATTACAGGCTGAGTCACCGAGCCCAGCTCTCACATTTCTTTTATTTGAGTCGGAGTCTCACTCTGTCACCCAGGCTGGACGCTCATGGACCATGGCCACTGCAGCCTTGATCTGCTGGGCTCAGGAGATCCTTCTGCCTCAGCCTCGCAAGTAGCTTGAATTATAGGTGTGTGCCACTGTGCCTGGCTAATTTTTTGATATATTGTAGAAACGAAGTCTCACCAAGTTTCACGGGCTGGTCTCAAATACTTGGGCTCAGGCAATCCTCTTGTCTCCACCTCTCAATGTGCTGGGATGACAGGTGTGAACCAATGCGCCAGTCTCACTTTCTTTTTTTAACCTTGCCAAATTCCTAACTTTTTAATGTGATTTGCTTTCCAACGTGGCTCTGTTATGACATCACACAACAGATAAAGAAGAAAAATCAAAGCATCTTCTGACTCTGGAGAGCTGTCTTTTGGGGACTCCAGCACCTGTGAAGACACTTACCTGCCACTCTGTCAACCTGCATGGTGCTTCATTTACATATCAAGAGACTCAGCTCCCTTATCTTCCTCAAGCTTTACTGCTTCCAGAATTCCTTAAATAACTCTAGCTCACTAATTGTCAGTCAGGAATTTTTTTTTCCTTTTTTGAGTTGGAGTCTCACTCTATCACCCAGGCTGGAGGGCAGTGGCATACTCACACTCACCACAACCTCCACCTGCTGGGCTTAGTCAATCCTTCTGCTTCAGTCTTCCAAGTAGCTGGAACTCTACAAGTTTATGCCACCATGCCCGGCTAGTTTTTTTTTTTATTGTAACGATGAGGTCTCACCAAGTTTCCCAGGCTTCTCTCGAACCCATGGGCTCAGGCAAGCCTCTCACCCTGGCCCCCAAAGTGCTGGCATTGTAGGTGTAAGCCACCATGCCTGGCTCAGGAAATCTTTTAATGCACCTCCAGTCTCTTCCCTGCCCCCTTGGAAACGTCCTGCCAGCCTGGACCAAGCCAGCATACATCTCACATATATTGATTTATGGTTTCTTATAATGTGTGTCCTCCTAAATTGTATACAGTCAAGCTATTATTCAACTACGGTGGGCACGTGCTCTCAGGATCTACCTGTAGAAGGAAGCCATGGGCCCAGGTCACTCATATTTGGCTCAGAATAAACCATCTTAAATATTTGACAGTATTTGCCATCTTTCATCAACAGTCTGTTTAATCCACAGCACCTTCGGCTAGGCCAGAGGGACCCCACTGTCATGCAGTGAGCTGTGATGTTTAGTATTCAAAGGACAATTCATCCCTCAGCCTGCCTTGGTCAGGTGATAGGATTTTAAGTAATTGGCTTGCACTCAAGGATGATTTTCACACCATTTTGTCCTTCTTTGCCCCCTTAGGTCTTCGTGGCTGTTTTTGGTCAAAAACTGCTGAACAGGCCAGGCTCAGTGGCTCAGCCTGTAATCCCAGCGCTTTGGGAGGTCAAGATAAGTGGATTGCCTGAGCCCGTGGGTTCGAGACCCACCTGGGCAACTTGACAAGACCTCATCTCTACAATAAATCAGAAAACTAGCCGGGCCTGGTAGTGCGCACCTGTAGTTCCAGCTACTTGGAAGGCTGAGGCAGAAGGATCGCCAGAGCCCATCAGGTCAAGGCTGTGATGGTGGAGAGTGGCCACTGCACTCATCTGGGTGACAGAGTGAGACTCCAACTAAAAAAAAAGACAAAAAAAAAAAACTGCTGAACACAGCGCGGTGTGGGCAGGTGTGCTTGTCCATCACCCATCTTGAAATGGGCAAATGCATTGAAAGAATCTCCCCAAAAAAGTCACTGAAGTGAAACGTAGCCTCTTCCAACAATGCTAGTTGGTTCACGGATGCCAATGAGTTCCCAGAACACTCACTTAGAGGGCGAAGCCTGGACTATAAGGGGCCCACCCATCCCCTGCATTCACAGCCTGGGGGCCAGAGCTCACCAGGTGGACCCAGGCACACTGCTGGCTGTGAGGGTGATCTGACTGTGACATCTGCCACCCCATTGATCGCCAGTGTTGATTTGGCTGATCCGATTGGTTAGGCAAGTGTCCCCTTCATCCCTCACCCCTCCATGCGTGTCCCTCCTGAAGCTGAGTGCTCAATTGAAGAGGACACCCATCCCCGCTAGAGAAGGACCATTTGCTTCCCCCTACCAGGATCTCCAGAAAGCAGCTCGAGGTTCAGACACTCTGTGGGAAGGCTGGAGAATGAACACAGCACCTCTGAAAATGTGGAGACCGCCACACAGCTGGGCCATAGGGCTGTGTCTTGACTTTACATTTCATGTTAGATCCTAAATGGAGCAGGCATTGTGTCAGAGCCACAGACTACAAGCTGTGAGCTACAACAGACTAGAGATTTGGTTTACTCTCGTTGGCCTGGGTCCAAGAAAGAAAATGCCTAAGAGGCTTGGGAAGAGATGCTCAGGCATTTAAAAATCATTTTTTTAAATTAATCTCTCTTTTAGGTGCCTTCTCCCTATGGGGTCTGATGGAAGTTTCAGCTTTTATGAGGGGAGACCCAAAACACTGAAATTATCTTTTGGTGGGCAGGCCCCTTGGAATCCAGGCTTCCCTACTAGGTGAGTGTTCTGGGAACCCATTGGCATCCGTGGACCAACTAATGTTTTTAGGAGAGGCTGCATTCAGCTTCAGTTAATTTTGGGGGGAATTTTTTCAATGTGTTTGCCCATTTCACGATGGGTGATGGATGAGCACACCTGCCCACACCACACTGAGTGTTCAGCAGTTTTGGACCAAAAACCCCATGACCCACGTACCCCACTCTCCCAATTCATTGGATCTCAGCCCTACTTTGGAGGTGAATTTTGTTGTTGCTGTTTCTCTGAATAAGAAAAGTCCTCCAAAAAAACCCCCATTTTGCTGATGTGGAAAAGGCGAGACAAAAAATGGCAGAAGCACGAAAGGCATCAACATTGATGCGTCCAAAAACTATTTTGAGCCACGGAAGAAGCATCTTGATAGGTATGTTGCATCAGACAGAGTGCTTTGGAGATGACTGAAGCTTAAACATGTAAGAATGAATACACAAGCCGGGCTCGGTGGCTCAGCCTGTAATCCCACACCTTTGGGAGGCTGAGGTGAGTGGATTGCCTGAGCCCGCGGGTTCAAGACCCGCCTGGGCAGCGAGACCTTATCTCTACAATAAATCAAAAAAATCAGCTGGGTGTGGTAGTGCGTGCCTGTAATTCCGGCTACTCGGAAGGCTGAGGCGGAAGGATCGCTGGAGCCCAGCAGGTCGAGGCTGCAGTGGCCGGGAGCGGACACTGCACTCCAGTCTGGGTGACAGAGTGAGACTCCAACTCAAAAAAAAAAATGAATACATACTCTTTACTAAATAAATTCCAGGTTTGTTGGGGTTCCCCCTCATAGTTCTTAGAATACCAGACTGGAAATGGTGGGAACTGATGTTAACAGCCAGGAATGGACTCCCAGTTCTCTGAGGAAGGAGGAAGAAGAGTTCATATAGTCATAGGCTGTGGGCTCTGGCATTGGAGGAACAAGTCAGACTGAAGGAAAGGACTTAGGTGAATGGGGAGAGGAACTTGAGGGGAGATGGAGGCCCATGGATGGTAAAAAGTAACACAGAGGACCATGTGTCCTGAGTTCATCAGGGGTGCAAGTCAGGATGGCAATGGGGTGTTTTGTTTTGTTCGAGTCAGATTCTCACTCTGTTGCCCAAGCTCCAGGGCAATGGCACGATCATGTCTACCTCAGCCTTGACCTCCTGGGCTCAGGCGATCCTCTTGCCTCTGCCTCCCTAGTAGCTAGAACTGCAGGGGACCAGCCCCTGCAAAGAAAATTAGGAGGTCCCTTGGAAGATGTGGCAGCATCGGCGAATATTCTGGGAGAATAGAAGGGAAGAAAGAAACTGAACTCTGTCTAGTGCAGAAGCCGATTCTGTAGTAGGGATAGATATTGAAAGAAAGATGGAGGGATAGATATAAAGAGAAAGAAAGAAAGTGGACAACTATTCAGTGAAATGAGCAGAAACCATTTATTGGGAACAAACATGAATCTTTTATCCCAAATTTTCACATGTTAAATCATAAGACTTTCACATGAGCACAAAGCCAGGTAGGTGAGGGGCGTCCTCCACCCACCAGTCGTTTCCTTAGGAATGAGGAAGGACAATCCCAATCAGATAACAAGAGTTTTACATGAACACAAAGCCAGGTGGGTGGAGGGTGTTCTCACCCACCAGGCATTTTCCCCAAGCATGAGAAAGGATAATCCTAAAGTTATCTCACTGTTCCTCATGCTTAGTTTATATTCTTCAAAAGCAATATAACTGACTGAAATCCTAATATCTTTCTTATCTGTGCTAATTTTACCTGTACTATAAACAACTCTAAATTATAGCTCAAACAAGTTCCTAAAAAATGTGGCCCAGCCCAAAGTTTGGGCTGGGCCATTTCTGGTAACCCTGGATAATCATCTATACTGTCTAATGCTGGAAGCAACCCTCTAAATGTATATACTAATTTTACAAATATATATTTTAAATCTTATAAAGAAGCTTGTATTATGTATAATGCTCCCAAATGTGATCTGAGTTTGAACTGTGTTAAGTTTAAAGCCAAAACCGCAGTCTGTGAGAAACAGGAACAATGGATCCCTAGAGTCAGCCATGCCTGTCATATTCTCAGAACTTCATGCTTAGATCGTCAAAATCCCAGCCAGTGGGTAATGCTAAACAACAAAGAAAGGAGGAGGGAATGGGCCTTCAGCTCCTGAACCAGCCTGGTGGTCTCAAGGTCCGCAGCCCGCCTGGATCTCTAATGCTTAGGCAGGCCTCCACGGCCAGCTCCCAACATCCACAGGTGCACGCCACCATGCTCCGCTAATTTTTTGATTCATTTTGGAGATGAGGTCTCGCCATGTTGCTCAGGCTGGTCTTGAACCCCTGGACTCCGGCCATCCTATTGCCTCCACCTCCCAAAGTGCTGGGATGACAGGTGTGAGGCCCTGTGCCTGGCCTCTTAATTACCTTTTCAAAAACCCTGTCTTGGTTGGGCTTGGTGGCTCAGCCTATCATCCCAGCACTCTGGGAGGCTGAAACAAGTGGATCGCCTGAGTCCATGGATTCGAGACCAGCCTGGGCAACTTGGCAAGACCTCTACAGTAAAAAATAAAAAATGCCGAGCATGGTAGCACTTACATAGTTCCGGCAATGTGGAAGGCTGAGGTGGAAGGATCGCTGGAGCCCAACAGGTTGATACTGGGGTGCTGGGATGGCTGTGAGTGTTCCAGGAGACAAAGTGACACTCCTAAAAAAAAACCCTGACCCCCACTTCCGAGGTATGGGAGGTTAGGACTCCATGTATGAATTTGGGGAAGGAGCACATTTCTGCCCATAATTGGGCTGATGTCATGCTGGTGGCCGAGGTCAGCATGGCAGAGGACACAGCTCCAATTATGGGGCTGCCACGTTGCTTCTGCTCCAGGCAGGTGGGACAGGCCACATCTGTGACGGGTCTTGAGGGGTAGTAGGTTAGAGTAGGGGACAGGCTTCCAGGCAAGACTTCCTGGAGAAAGTGGTGCTTGTGTGGTAGGATCCCTAGAGTTCCGACCGAGTTCTGCCTCAGTTCCTGGAGCTTGGGACCACTCTCCATGTTAAGAATGTGACCAGGAACCTGGATCAGGCTGGTCCATCCTAGGATAGCTCCCTCCCCCACCTTAGCCAGGACCCCAGTGTGTGCAAGTTCCTTCTCAGCTGCTGTATTGTGCTGAATCAGGGAGGAGAAAAGCAGGTCAAATAAGCCAGGGGAGCAGGCCTGCCTTTCTCCCATCTTCCTAGCAGGGCACACCTTCCTTCACACATGGCTAATTCTGCATGGGCTGGAAGCTCCCTCTTCCCTGAAGCCCACCTCCTTGCACCTGCTGTCAGCCCCATGTTTAGGTCGGCTCTTAGAACAGCAGTTTTCTTTCTTCTTTTATTTTCATTAGCTTTAAGGGGTACACATGGTTTGGTCTCAGTTGATGCACAGTACAGTGAGCAAGTCTGGGCTTGGCATGTACCCAATGGGTGACTTTTTATCCCCCTTTCTGAATCTCCAGTGTCTGTACTCCATTCTCTCTGCCCTTGCAGACCCCAAGCTCAGCTCCCACTTACACGTGAGAATGTGCGGTATTTGGTTTTCCGTTCCTGTGTTATTTCACTTAGGATGCAGGTCTCCCATTCCATCCAAGTTGCTGTCACAGGCATGATTGCGTTCTTTTATATGGCTGAGTAGTATTCCTGGGTGTGTTTGGGGGCCGAAAAAAGTATACACTCTTTTTTTTTGAGTTGGAGTCTCACTCTGTCGCCCAGACTAGAGTGCAGTGGTGGCTCCCGGCCACTGCAGCCTCGACCTGCTGGACTCCGGCGATCCTTCTACCTCAGCCTTCTGAGTAGCTGGAATTACAGGCACGTGCTGCCATGCCCGGCTGATTTTTTTATTTACTGTAGAGATGAGGTCTCTCCAAGTTGCCCAGGCAGGTTTCAAACCCACGGGCTCAGGCACTCACCTCAGCCTCCCAAAGCATGGGATTACAGGCTGAGCCACTGAGCCCAGTTCACTTTTTTTTTAAAGTCAGAGTTTCACTCCATCCCCTAGGCTTGACTGCTGTGGCACAGTCCCAGCCACCACAGCCTCGACCCGCTGGGCTTCAGCTATCCTTCCACCTCAGCCTTCCAAGTAGTCAGAACAACAGGCGCACACTACCGTGCCTGGCTAATTTTTTGATTTTTTTGAGAGATAAGGTCTCCCCAAGTTGTATGTGTTGGTCTCAAACCCGATGACTCAGGCAATTCTCTTGCCTTGGCTTCCCAATATGCTGGGATGACAGTCTTGAGCCACTGCACCTGGTCTGTATACACATTTTCAGAGGTGTTATCTATGTGGTTACTTTTAGTTTGCTGTCATCAGAAGCCTCTGGACGCTGATGGGAGCCTCTCTGAGCACTTCCTATAATGGCAGACATCAAACGTGACTTGTGTTCATGTTGTGTTATCAGTATAGATTATTGCAGTTTTAATGTGTAATATGAAATATTTAATCTTAAAATGTATGTACATTTTTGACATCATATACATGTTTGCATATGTACTTTTTCATTATCTGCTGATCAACTGATGGGCATTTAGATGGACTCCACATCCCTGCGATTGGGAACAGTGATTTTCTTTTTTTGGTTGTTGTTTTTTAAAAATTGTTTTTCTTTATTTTAAAGATATAGGGTACAGTGCAAGGTTAGGTATACAAATGTTCATTATGCAGCTACCCTTGTTGATGAGGTGTGCCCCTCCCTCCACTGGCAGTTTTCCTTGACTCCCAATCCCACCCCCCTCCTCTGGCAGTTTTCCACTATTGCCAATCCCTTTGTTATAGTATTATGATAGTTGTTCAAGATCCGCTTATGAGTGACAACATATGGTACTCTGTTATTTCTGTGATAGATCATTGAGTATGATTGACTCTAAATCCATCCAAGTTGCTTTAAAGTCCATATGTTTGTCCTTCTTTATGACTGTGTAATATTCCATTTTGCATATGTACCGCATTTTTTACCCAGTCCAGCTTCGATGAGCAGCACGGTGGGTTCCAAGTTTTGCTATTGTGAATAGAGCTGCAACAAACATGCATGTACAGATATCTTCTTTGAAGAATGATTTGAGTAAAATCCCAGTAGGGGGATTGCTGGGTCAGATCGAAGGTCAATTTCTAGTTCTTTCAGAATTCACCACACTGTCTTTCAAAGAGGTTGCACTAGTTTCATTCCCACCAGCGGTGCAGAAGTGGAACAGTGATTTTCTAACATCTCACTAGAACCCGGATTCCTCCAATATTCCTCTTCACTTCCATAGGTCACCATGGAGGCTGCTCTCAGCCCTGTGTCTGTGACCTTGACCCTGAGTTTAAATGTCTGTATAAAACACCAGGGTAGACTCGGGGGTCTCTGTGCATTGAGAACTGGTGTATTTTATACATTTGAATTCACAAAATAAATGCCTCCTGTGTGTTTAACATACAGGGTGTCCCTCCGAGACTCCTTTTGAATAAAAACATTTTTTTTGCAGGTGAGGGTGAAATGAAAATATTTTAGGCCAGCCGTCAGCCAGTGGAAGCTCTGCCTTTTTATGGGTGAGCTGCGAGGGTTTGGCAACTCTGGCCTTGACACAGGTGACTTCGGTTGGGAGGTTTCTGCTTGTTTATTTTTATTACACCTCGTCTCTCCCGGGTCAGCTTTCACATTTTCATGGTGTCTGAAAGCATTCATGAGGAGGAAAATTGATCTACCTCTCCATCAGGGGTGTTAGAGGACTAGTGAGGCTTTTAAAGATTTTATATCTTCTTGGAGCAGTTCGGCAGCAACATGCCACGTTCACTGAAATCGCTTTGACTGTGTTCCCCTTTCCTTTCTTCCTATTAATAGCTGTCCCAGCAGGGCTGATGACAGAAACATACACAAAGAGTCATTGAACTTCAGTGACCTGGGGTTTCACAGCTCTCCTCCCTCCCTCCCTCTCCCAGAGGTTAGTTTCACCAGGAACCCAGGGTGGTGGGCAACTTTCTGTTCTCTGACCTGGGGCTGACTTGTTCTAAGGAAACTGGGATTTCAGATCACCTTTTGACCTTGACTTTCATTCCCTCTTCTGTGATGCCTCCCTCATTCTGGTCCTGGGGAGTGGGGGGAATGTGGGAGAACACAATACCTTCCTCCAACCCCCCCATCCCAGTTGCTGACAGATAAAATTCAGGGCTCCCAGCCCTGTTTGAATGTCGAATGGGCAACAAATCATTTTTTAGTATAAATATATCCCATGTGATTGTGCGTGAAACACCAACCTCTTGAGTCTGAAATGTACATGTCACTGATGCCCTTTGTGTTCCTGACACCCTCTGTGTTTCCCAGAAGGGTGTACCCAGGAGTTGTTAATCACTAAATGTTTTCCCAGGCATCAGATGTCTGCTATTCCCAGGAAGCTGCTAACTGGGTTACTCAAGCTCCTTATTAAGATCAAGACCTCCCGGTCAGGTCTCTGGCCTCCTGTTCCCAGGGCTGTTCTGGAAAGAGCTGGTAGACATGACCCAGCACTCTCTTTCTTTTCCTCCCTCTTCTGCATGCATTTCCTGTCCTGAGGTCCTTTTTGTACTGAGATTTGGCAGCAAATGTGCCTGTCTGTGACTGTCATCCCCAAAGTTACTGTGAGGGTGGATGACAGGTGTCCCTGTGGCGGCTGATGAGCTGCCGGCTGTGTTTCTGGACTTGGACTGTGAGTTGAGCCTGGCAGAAATGTCCTCATACCCCACCTTCCGTTTTCTTGCTAGAAAGCAGACCCTGGGGCTAGGCACACCCATACAAACTGTGTGTCTACCCCAGATCATGAACTGGGATCCCTTGAGACCTGCAAAGGGGTCCATAAAAAAAAATCAGTGAATTTCCAGCATGTGTAGATTTCATGGTTTTGCCCCAGATCTGACTAATCTCAGGAATACTTGCAGGTCTGGCAACACAGGTCCGTGCCCCTGCCTACCAGCAGTGGCTGGAGTGGACTTGAGGCTGCCTGACTGGCTTAGGGACCCCACTCTGCCAACGTGTCCCCCTTTGTCCACATCCCATGGGCTTCTGCAATCGACAGTCCTGGCTCTCATCCTGAATACGTTCACTGACTGCCCACTCATCTGAGGGAGACTTCCTATGCCTGGCCCTCAGGGAAGGGCTTGGGCCTGGAAACCATCTTGTCTGAATTTGGAAATTGGATGTCATCGGACCTGGGTGGGGAAGGGGCACATGTGGGCCACATCTGCTATGTGCCAGGGCTCAGCCTGGGGCTCTCACACCCATTTTTGAGATGCCAACGCCGAAGTTGGCCCCACAATGGTACCAGGTCCAGGCTTGCGCCACCCAGAAGCCCGCATGCCTTCTGTGAGGTGGACTGGTGCAAAAAGACAGGTGTTCATCCCCTGTGGGAAGAACCATGGCAGTACGTGTGCCTACCTGGAACCATGCCTCCACAAACACACTCACCTCACCTTGTGCCTTGCTGTGCACAGCCCAGTGATGCCTCACCAGGTATCACCCCCACCTGTGGACACAGTGCTGCCCCATCTGTCTTCATTCGTTGTTGTCTTTCAGACCCTGCTGCCTTGGGAAGCAGTGCGGGCAGAGGGGGTGGGAGGAGCATGTCTTAAGGCAACCAAAGCTGCTCTGAGCTCACCTGAAGCCACTAAAACCTTGGAGTAGCAAAACTTGATGCTGGGAGCCACATTGCCATTCATCATTAAGTGCTAATCCACCCACCCATCTGTCTGTCCATTTAGCCGTCATGTATCCCCTTAGCCACTCACTTATCCAGGCAACTATCCGTACAGCTATCCATTCATCCATCCATTCATTTATCTATTCATCTGGTATCCATCCACTCACCCACCCAGCCAATCACTCATCACTCATCCATCCACCTGTCTATCCATTCATCCATTTATCCATCTTCTATCCCCACACAGTCAACCATCCATCACTCATTCATCCATCTATCCATCGGTTTATCCATCATTCATCCACTCACCCATCCAACCAACCAATCATCATCCATCCATCCATCCATCCATCCATCCATCCACCTAGCCATTCATCCATCATTCATCCACTCACCCGTCCACCCAGGCAACCATTGATCACACGTCCATCCATTCATCCATCTGTCCATTCATTTATCCATCATCCATCCACTCACCCATCCAGCCAACCACTCATCACTCCTTCATTCTTCCATCCATCTATCCATTCATCCATCATCCATCCAATCACCTGTCCACCCAGGCAACCATTCATCACACATACCTCCATCCATTTATCCATTCCTTCATCCATCATCCATCCACTCAACCATTCATCCATTTATCCATCCATTTACTTATCCGCTCATTTGTTCACTATCCATTCACTCACTCATCTTGTGTCCTTCATGACCTCTCAGGTAGTCAATGCCATAAGTCTCATGCTATCCCAGTTAGTGCAGGATATAGACCCTTAGCCAGAGGGGAAATCGTGGTTGCCAGGTGGGCAGGGTGGGCCCAAGGGGTGGAGCCTGTGATTTTTCAAAAGAAGACTAAAATCCAGATGTTAGTGTGAAATTCGAGTGTTCAGAAGTCTTATAAAGGCCACTCACATTTGAGGGATTAGATGGCAAGAAATGGGCCGTCTTTTTTCTCTCTTTCTCTCTCTCTCTGCTTGCTCAATCATGTGTGCTTTGTGGAGTATCTGAGCCAGAGAACTGAAATATTCTCAACCTCCCCCTTTCCCCCATAGCAGGTCATGATTCCCTAGTAGAATGCAAAGCAGGGAATTGTGTCAGATAGGACATGACCAAGTGTCTGGGTGTGTGTCCATGGCTGGTATCTGCCTGTAGATGTGAGCAAATGCTACTCTGAGGGTGATGAGGATGAGAGAAGGCCATGTGGGTCAAGCTGAACCTCAGTACCCAGTCCACAAAGAAGAGGTGTGTGCTGGAGGATAAAGCCACACCCCAACTTGAGGGGATTACTCATGTGTAGTTAATGCACATTAAATATATTTTAATGTATAGCAGAAACTAAAGAGAATTTTAAGCTATTGTTGTTTGATAATCACTAAGGTTATTGTTATCCTCACCTCCCACTCATGTGAATACTTGGCAGCAGACATATATT
>NW_007261135.1:0-5644 GCF_000164805.1 Carlito syrichta
GTACAGTCCTAGGCCCCTGGAGGGAAACCTCCCTTGCTCATACTCCAAAAAGAACTTGAGTGAGAAGACCCAAGTGTCTCCGATGTGCTCTTCTGGGAAGAAAATTCGGATCCCGGTGCACACAGCTCTGCTGGGGCCGTCCTGCCTCTCGGGACAGATGCATCCATGCTCCCGGACCCAGCCCCAGGCTTCTCCTTGTAGCTGGAGAAGTCCACCAAGGAAAAGTTAAAGAGTCCAGGTATCCAGGCTGGGTGTTGTTGCTGATGGTGGAGAAGCAGATCAGGGCAACAGGCCTCAGGTATTCCACCAAGGAGCTCTTCTCCACCCAGAGTTGCCAGTCGCAGGCCCTCCGAGGGCAAGTCCCATGCCAGTGCTCTAGCTGCTGCCACCTCCACTGCACTGTTGTGGGAAAGATGGGAGCTGTTCCCACAAACCAAATGTCCTTGCATGGCGATTCAGAAAGATCTAGGCTCCTTGGGAAGAATTTTGGGTGTAAAAAGAAAGAGCGACACCTTGGAGGATAAGATGGAGGCTCTAAAAGGTAGAACAAAACCTTGGCAACTGCTGAGCCACCCATGTATCTCTTTTTCATTTTGTTTTGTTTTCCTCACCTGCTGTGAAGACCACCAGTTCCCTGCCTCTGGTCACTTGCACTGTGCAGGGCTCGGCTTCTCCTCTCACCACTGACTTTGCCCATCTGACTGCCGGCTCTCCTGTCCTGCTTGTCCCTCTGCCTCCTAGCTCCATACCTTCTACGTCAAGTCTCACTCCTGCAGCCCCGACATCACTGTGTGTGGATTCCCATCCTTCTTTTTCCTTTATCACTCCTCATCCAGTCCGTTCCACCATGACTCCTGTTACCCCTAACAAGCCTATCAATTCCACAGGAGTAATCTCTCACATGTCAATTTACACATCTGCTCACTTGACCTCGCAGCCCACTTTAGACCCTGGGATCATTTAAATCAACAGTACTCCTTTTCCAAGGCTGTGACTTTCAGATCCACCCCAGATGCAGGGTGAGTGGACTTCCATTTTCTCCAGTCCAGATTTATGTACAGTGCAGTGGTACCCTGAAAAGTCATAAGTCGACATCTGTCCACCTACGTTTTTTTTCTCCAGTTCCACTCTAAGGTATAACCATCCCTTTGGCTGGAAAACTACGGGTTAGCCCAAATTTAGGAATCCTGAGGGCAAAAGCAGGAATCCTGCTTCCTCAGTGTCTTTATTCTATTTATCTATTTATTTATATGACTTTTAAATTCTTTATTTTAAAGATGTGGGTTACAATTCAGGGTTAGGTATGCAAATGTTCATTATGCAGTTACCCTTATTGGTGAGGTGTGCCCCCCTCCCAGCAGTTTCCCTCAAACTGCCAATCCCAACCCGTCTCCCCTGGCAGTTTCCCACTAATGCCAATCCCTTAATTATAGTATTATTAAAATTGTTCAAGACCCACTTATGAATGAGAATATATGGCATTCTGTTCTTTGTTTCTGTGATAGATCACAGTGTGATAGAATCTAAATTCACCCAAGTTGCTGCGAAGTCCATACGTTTGTCCTTTTTTATGACTGCATAATACTCCATTGTGCATATTTACCCCCTTTTTTTTAAATCCAGTCCAGTTTCAATGGGCAGCATGGTTGGCTCCATGTTTTTGCTATTATGAATAGAGCTGCAATAAATCAAAGAAATGAAAATCAATACTACACTGAGATATCATCTGACACTGAATTGTACCCCAATTAATAAAACAGACAACAACAGATGCTGGTGAGGATGTGAAGGAAAAGGTATACTTCTACACTGCTGATGGGAATGCAAACTAGTGCAACCACTTTGGACAACAGTGTGGTGATTTCTGAAAGAACAGATATTGACATTCTGTATGACCCCAAAATCTCCCTATTGGGAACATAACCAGAGGAACTCAAATCATTCTATAAAAAAGATACCTGCACATGCATGCAGTGTCCTCTTTTAACAGGATTTTTCATCATGGTTCCTCCAGTGACCTCCACTCTAGTGAGAACAAATCTGCAATATTATTTTCTATGTTTTGACTCCAATGTTGTACATACCTCCCCTCTTTCCTAGGCTGTCACTGTTCAGTCTCCCTTTGTATTTAGGAATGGTCCCCCATTCGCAAAGACCACCTGAGACCCCATTGTTAAACATGGGTGGTATATGGACAATATAGCACTGTGGATTTGTAGGAAGCCCTGCAGTCTCTTTTTGAGTGAAAACACCGGGGAACCATCCAGTCAGGTTGTTTCTTGTGACTTTAGAGCAGGCAGCATTGTTGATAACATACTTGTATTTGGAGACCCCTGGTCAGCACAACTCCCTGTGATATAAGGATGAAGAGCAGAGGTGCTGGGTCACCCTAGCACCTGCTAAAGTTTCAGGTGAACCATTGCATGAAAGACTCCTTATGGATCTCACTAACTAATGAGAAACTCTCTGCATACGGTTACCATGAAAAGACACTGGTCTACAAGAAAGGAACTCAGTCTCTTTCAGGTAAACGTAGCCTGCTCTAATTACATAAGTAAGAAGCCCAAAACTGCAAGAGCAGTTTGTATGCATGTGTACAAATGTAATGTGTGTGTATGTATCTGGCAGACCACAGGCAGAAAGGTCAGTTGAAAGACACTGTATTGAAGAAACTCCTCCACAGAGAGTTGAAGAGACCTGCTTATATTATAAGCCAGGCACTCCCTGGCCAAACTGTTAACCTGGATGATACAAGCTCTGGATCAGATCTCCCAAGACTTGAGATTGGGAGAATGGTCACTGCTGTTTACAGATGTTTCTCTTCCCCTTACAGATTTGACTCAATGGCTCCTTATCTTTCCCAGATATAACGTATACAAAAACATTGTTATTGTTCATCTGTCTCTGCTCACATATCATTGTTCTTTGACTCAACTGTGGAGGAAAAATTGACATGGATGAGGGCTGATATGTTTTGAGTCAGATATTATGCAAAATATTCCTTATCCCAGGTATTAGGGTGTGAAAGTAGCTAACTCTACAACTTCACCTGTTGAACCCGGATGTCTCTGTGTGAAATCAGTGCCTGAGATGACCACCTAGAGTTAACCAGAAGTAAAATCCTAAGTCCCCAACCAACTGCATATACCACCCCTTTTGACTAAGGACACCTTAGAGAAAACTGAAACACTAAATTCCAGGTCATGAAAGAAGAGGGGTTGAACACACCACCTTTTTTCCCCTGTCTTTTAGAGATTAGACTCAACTGATTGGTGTTAAAATTAAAATACATATTATAAGACTGACAAAACAGATTTTTTTTGGCAATGTTATCACATTTCAACATGACTCAGGTATACTATCATTTGCTTTCTAAGGGCTGCCACTCATAAGACATCATCTACATAACAAGTGCATTCACTTCTACAACTCTGTTATTTTTTGTTCACCTTTAATTTTTTATTTTAAAATTGTGGGGTACTATTCAGGGTTAGGTATACAAATATTCCTTGTGCAGGTACCCTTGTTGATGAGGTGTGCCCCCTCTTTCCCAGGCAAATTTCCACTACTGCCAATCCCACCTCCCTGCCACCCACCCACCGACAGTTTCCTGCTACTGTCAATATTTTTCTTATATTCTTATGATAGTTGTTCAGGGTCTACTTATGAGTGAGAACATGTGATACTCAGTTCTTTGTTTCTGTGAAAGATCATTCAGTAATATAGACTCTAAATACATCTAGGTTGCTGTGAAGTTGATGATTTTGTTTTTCTTTATGGCTGCATAATATTTCATTGTTTAAATGTACCACATTCTTTTTATCCAGTCCTCTTTTGATGGGCAGCACAGTTGGTTGTATGTTCCTACTATTGTGAACAATGCTGCAATAAACATAAGTGTGCTGGTATCTTTTTTATCGATGATTTGAGTTCTTCCAGGTATATTCCTAATAGGGGGGTGGCAGGGTCATATGGAAGATTAATTTTTAGAACTTTCAGAAATCTCCACAGTTTTCCACAGAGGCTGCACAAGTTTACACTCCCATCCAAAACGTAGAAGTGTTCCCTTTTTGCCACATCCTCTCCAGTTTCTGTTATTTTTTTGAGTTATTGATGATGACCATTCTGACTGGAGTTAGGTGGTATCTCAGTGTAGTTATAATTTGCATTTCTTTTGATGCCTAGAGAGGTTGAACATTTTTTTCCTGCTCATATGTCTTCTTTTGAGAACTGTCTATACACATCTTTTGTCCACTTTGTAATGGGACTGCTTTTTGTTGTTGTTGTTTCTGCACATTTGAGTTCCTTGTAGATCCTGGATGTTAGGCCTTTGTCTGATATAGAGTTGGGCAAAATTTTTTTCCAGACTGTGGGCTGTCTCCCTGCTCTCTTGATGGTTTCTTTCCCTTTGCAGAAGATCATCATGTTGATGAGGTCCCACTTGCCTATCTTATCTCTTATGGCATGGGCACTTGAGGTTTTGATCAGGAATTGGTTGCCGGTTCCAATTTTCATAAAAGTGTCTCCTGCATTTTCTAAGCTTCTTATAGTTTGAGGTTTTACATTTAGGTCTCTGATTCATTTAGCGTTCATTTTTGTGTATGGGGATAGGTAGGGGTCATGTTTCAATCTTCTCTATGTAGTCAGTCAGTTTTCCCAGCACCATTTACTGAATAGGTTTTCCTGTCCCCAGTAGTTGGTGGTGGAGACTTTGTCAAAGATGAGTTGGTTGAGAAATTGAGATTTTGCTTCTGGAATCTCAATTCCATTCCATTGGTCTAAATGCCTGTTTTTGTACCAATACCAGGCTGTTTTGATAATTGTAGCTTTATAATAATGTTTGAAGGCTGCTAGTGTGATATCTCCTGTTTTGTTTGCTTCTTGCTGAGGATTGTTTTGGCTATTTGTGGTCATTTATGCTTCCATCTGAATTCCTGTATTGTTGTTTCTAGGTCTGAGAAGAATATTGCCATTAATTTGATGGGTATTGTGTTTAATCTGTAGATTGCCTTAGGTAGAATGAACATCTTAACAATGTTGATTCTTCTAATCCATGAGCATAGAATATTTTTCCACTTGTTTATGTCATCTTTGATTTCTTTGAGCAGTGTTTTGTGGTTTTCATTGTGAACAATGCTATTTTTGCAAAGGACTTTCATGTCTCTGGTTAGGAAGATGCTAAGGTATTTCATTTTTTTGTGTCTTGTGAATGGAATTATGTTTTTTATCTGGGTTTCTGTATGTTTATTATTGGTGTATAGAAATGTGATTGTCTTTTGCACATTTATTTTATACCCTGAGACTTTGCCAAAATCCTTTATCAGTGCAAGGAGGTTTTTGTCAGATTATCTGGTTTTCAAGGTATATAATTATGTCGTCTTCAAAGAGGGATAACTTCAGTTCCTCTTTTCCTGTTTGGAAAACCAAATTTCTTTCTCTACTCTGAATGCTCTAGGTAGGACATCCAAACCAATGTTAAACAGGAGGGGTGAGAGTGGACATCCTTGTGTTGTTCCAGTTTTCAGGAGAAATTGTCCCAATTTCTGACTGTTTATCAGTAAGCTGAATATGGGTTTCTCATATATGGCTCTTAATATTTTGAGGTATGTTCCATCTATGCCTAGATGTTCAAGGGTTTTTATCG
>NW_007261136.1:0-1331 GCF_000164805.1 Carlito syrichta
GGATGGTGGGGACGGCCGGATGACTCATGTCTGTATCTTTGGCACTCAGGGAAGCCGAGACGGGAAGATGGTTGGAACACAGGATGTCAAGACCAGGCTGGACACAATAGCAAGCACCAACCAGGAACCCTAGCAAAACCCAGAAAACCTTGGGTAAGGGCAGCCCGCCACGGAAATTTTGCATCTGGCCTACAGTTCAAGACCAGGCAGGAAGAACAGGATGTCGACCAAATGGAAAACCTGTGATCGCAGCAGTTGGAGAGGCCCAGGTTGAGAGGATGACCCGAATTGGGCAGTTTGAGAACAGCCTGGGCAACCAAGTGAGGACAGAAAAGAAAGAAAGAAAGAGAGAGAGAGAGAGAGAGAGAGAGAGAGAGAGAGAGAGAGAGAGAGAAAGAAAGAAACAAAGAAACAAAGAAACAAAGAAGCAAAGAAACAAACAAAGAAAGAAGCAAGGAAGGAAAGAAGGAAAGTAGAAAGAAAGGAAGGTAGAAAGAAAGAAAAGAAAGAAAGAATCTATTCTCTGGCAAACCTTCTGCCCTCAATCCTTTCCCTCTGCCCCCCTACATGTGACGGTCCCCCAAACTCGGCACCTTCCAGGCCAACCACCGCAGTGCATGTCCCCACATTGGTGCAGGAGTTCCCGAGTGTCCCTGGCTGGGTTCCTTTGAGCTCTCCTTCTGAGGTGAGTAATATGCCCCAGACAGGCTGATCCTTAGACTCAGCAAAGAAGTCCTTACGTAAAGAAATGCCAGGAACACATCCCTCAACCGGGGACATTGCTTCACCCCCAGAACCATTTTTTCTGGTTCTAAAGCCAGTTGCCAGTTGAACACACCATGTGCCGTTGAGAATCTGTGTACAATTCTGATGTTTTTGGGGCCAGGGTCGGGCTCTGTGGCTAAGGTCAAGGCCTGGGGACATAACTGCTGTTCTCCACCAGCTTCTAAATGGTGGGCACTGACAATCTTCCCTCCTCAGCCTCTGGAGTGGCTGGGACAATGGGGACCTCGACCCCAGGCCCCTGTTTGGATGGGTGCAAAGACAGGGTCTCCCTGCATGCCCTGGGCTGGCCTTGAGCTCCTGGGCTACAGCCATCCTGCCGATTTGGCCTCACAGAGCACTGGGATTCCAGGCATGGGTCACCATGCCCGGCTTTCTGATTTGTTTTCAACAAAGGATTGAGGCCAGACTTGGACACTCAACTTCATCACACCAGTGTTTTGGGAGGCCAAAGCCAACGGCTGGAATGAGCTCGCAGTTCCAAGATGTGCCTGGACATCTCATTGAGACCTCATCTCTACCCTCCATCTGAAATGAGCTGGGCGAGT
>NW_007261136.1:2068-11480 GCF_000164805.1 Carlito syrichta
CCTACCCAAAGTTGGGCTGGCTGTGGGATTGCCAGACTGCATTGATCGCTCTGTTCCCGACTGTCGCCCTAGCTCGGGGTCGATTGTTTCATGAGCTAACACACGTCTTTGCTGTGAGTCCCGAGTGTGGAGGGTGTAGGCAGGCCTTCTGGGGCATGTAACGGAAGGGGTGGGTTGGACAAGCCCAGTTGCCAACTTTGAACCCTCTTGCAATGTCAGGCAGGAAAGTGCCTTTTCCTCTCCCATCCTTGAGGGTGACTTCTCACACTGGGTGGCAGGGCTGGTGGTGATGGGGATTATAATTATTTGCATTATAATTCCACTGTGTCACCCAGACCAGAGTGCAGGGGCTGACTCACGGCCACCGTGGACAACACCCATCAGTTTCAGACGATCATCCCACCTCGGCCCCCCGAATGACTGGAACCATAGGCCTGCACCACCATACCTGGCTAATCTTTGGATTCATTTCTATGGCCGAGACAAGGTCTTTCCCCATGTCCCATGGTTTGGAAAAGCAGTCTCAGGCTGTCCACTTGCCTGGAGTTCTGAAGGGCCAGGATACCATGCTGAGTCCCTGAGCCTGGCCAGTTGTTGTGGGGGTGGTTGTTAGTATTTTTATTCTGAGTCAGAGTCCTGCTCTGTCGCCCAGGCCAGAATTCAGTGGCCTGCTCTCAGCCTTCATGGCCTCCACCAACTGGGCTCTGGTGATCCCCCAGCTGTACCTTCCCGAGTGGCCAGAATGACAGAATACACCACAACGCTCAGGTGATATTTTGGCTTCTTGTAGAGACAAGGTCTCGCCAAGGTGCCCAGGCTGGTCTCAAACCCAGGGGCTCATGCCATCCTCTCACCTCAGTGTCCCAGAGTGCCGGGATGACAGGAGTGAGCCACCGCACCCTGCTTCCAAACCCCTGAGGGCTCCACCACGAAGCCCGCTCCCTTCTGATGACTTGGTGTCAGGAGCCAACCTCAGAGGCCTTTGCATTGACAGGGTCTGGAAGGCCAAAACCCCAGGTTGCAGGGCAACTCTGGGCAGCTACTCATCTTGTTATGTTTCTACTACTCATCTTGTTATGTTCACCCACAGTATCCGGAGAGTTGGGAGATGAAAACAATAGTAGTCCCTTAAAAGAATCTATTAGCCGGGCTTGGTGACTCAGCCTGTAATCCCGCACCTTTGGGAGGCTGAGGGTGGATTGCCTGAGCCCACGGGTTCGAGACCCGCCTGGGCCGCGAGACCTCATCTCTACAATAAATCAAAAAATCAGCCGGGCGTGGTAGCGCATGCCTGTAATTCTGGCTACTTGGAATGCTGAGGCGGAAGGATCACAGGAGCCCAGCAGGCGAGACTGCAGTGGCCGGAAGCGGCCACTGCACTCCAGTCTGGGTGACAGAGTGAGACCCCAACTCAAAAAAAAAAAGAATCTATTAGCAGAAACAAGGAATTGGTGAAATGGAAATATTTCTGCTGAGATACGACCCTCCACTTGAGTTTCTCTGTCCCCACCCTTATGGTGCTTGAACATGCAACAATGATTAAAAACAGCGGGTGGCACTCTCTTACCCCTAGGAGCCTTGGGTTGAATGTGCATCAGTGCTCACTTTATCTCTGTTAGGGGACTATAGACGCAAATTATAAACATCATGTTTGGTATCATAATAGGGTTATTAATTTTAGTTTTTTTAAGTTGGTTGCTACATAGAGAACTTGGGGATGTTGTTTTTATTGTGCAAATTGTGAAGTGTTATATAGGTATTTTTGGCATAACGAACAAGGTTGTTGTGATGATTACTAGTGTTTTAATTTTAGGTGCGGCCATTTATCCAAGAAAACAGATGAATTGCACTATAATTTGCAGTATGCACAAACTTTTTGCATTTTAAAGTAGATGATTAGTATGGAAAGTTTGAAATAGTAGAAAAGGCTTTGTAATTGCATTTAGAAAAATTAAAAAGTTAGGAAAACATAAGTTAGGCATTAAGTTGTTAAAAGATTAGATGGTTAGGGTTAATAGTTGCAGAAAACACGTTTTGAAAACTTACATGCTTTATAGATTCTTCTAGTGGATACATTGTCACAAATTTGAGGGAAGACAGACAGTATTTCACCGTCGTTAGAACAATGATTAAAACAAAATAAATATGTCTGAGTGTGAAGGCCAAAATTTATGAAACTTAAAGTATAAAAGGAACTTCAAAAGAAAAACCAAATGGGCATCTGCCCTGAAATACATCAGAGTCGGTGTCAAAGTTTTCTCCTATGCCAACGCTGTTCCTCCTTCAGGAAACCCTGACTTCCTGGAGTTGGACTCCAGCAAGTGGTGCCTGAACAGAGAACTGAAAATTAAACCTTACTTTAATCTGAATGAATAAAACCTTGCTTAGGGGGCTGCAGACGCCTCGGTGGAGCAAAGCTGTGAAGGGTAAGGAGTTTTAGAGCCGTGATATGAACATGGGTCAGAGTCAATTTAAAGAAAAAAAATTGTTCAAAAGTATTTTCATGCATATGCTTTCTAAAAGAGGAATCAAAATTTTCTCTACAAGGTTATCTTGTTTTCTCCATTTTGTGCAAGAACAGTAATCCTGTTTCCTGAAGAAGGCATCATTAATTTATAAACATGGACAAAGTTTGGGCAAAAATTGAAACTTTATTACACTCTCCACAGTCCGAAATGAGTGCCTGTAGATACTTTTGCATTATGGAATATAATTAGAGATGTCATAGATCCACAACTTGAGATTGATTTAATGACCATTAGGGTAAAATAGGAACCAGGTGAAAGAATTCCCTTACTACTCCATCTTCCTTACCAGGTAATATTAGCCACTGCCCCTGTTGATGATGATCCTCTACCCTCTGAAAATAAGGAAAGCTTAAAGAAGAAGCAGCTAGGTAACATGAAAAATATCCAGATAATTTTGATTTGCACCTTGGTGCCAAATGAACTCTGGCAAGTGTCACCATGGAAGGAGGAAATGGGATTTGTGACCATCTTGACTTAAGAGGAGAAAATTGTCTTTCTGTGCTGATTGCTGTTATATAAAAGAGCTGTTGTCTCATATTTAAAAAGCCACTATTCTTATTAATAAGGGAACTAGGGCAGGCTCGGTGGCTAAACCTGTAATCCCACACCTTTGGGAGGCTGAGGTGAGTGGATTGCCTGAGCCCGCAGGCTCAAGATCCGTCTGGGCAGCAAGACCTCATCTCTACAATAAATCAAAAAATCAGCCGGGTGTGGTAGCGCATGCCTGTAATTCTGGCTACTTGGAAGGCTGAGGCGGAAGAATCGCCAGAGTCCAGCAGGTCGAGGCTGAGGTGGCCGGGAGCGGCCACTGCACTCCAGTCTGGGTGACAGAGTGAGACTCCAACTCAAAAAAAAAAAAAATAAGGGAGCTATTCTTGATTTACTTATCCAATTACAGCAACTAATAATTGTTAGAAACCAACCATTTTTCATAGGTCATATTAGATTTCATTCAGGACTCCCTGGACCTCTACATCAAGGTAATCAATTAGCAGATGCCTTGATATAATTGGTCATGTGCCCTCTCCTTGTAGGTTCTTTAGTCAATCAAGCTCAGCAGTCCCATAAAATTCATCACCAAAACGCTGCATCTTTAAGGCACCACTTTCACATTGCAAGAGAAATGGCTAGATAAATCATAAAAAATTGTACTTTGTGTCCTACTTCTAATAACCCCATCCCCTAAGGAGTTAATACCCATGGATTAAAACCTAATGTTTTGTGGCAAATGGATGTTACACATTTCCAAAGTTTTGGAAAATTTTCTTTTCTACAAGTGACAGTGGGTACATTTTCCCATGTAATTTTAGCCTGCCCAGAACTTGGGAATCCTATAAAGATGTATTCCAACATTTATTCTCTTGTTTTTAGAGCTGGGTACTCCTAAACAATTAAAAACTGATAATGCTCCTGCTTATGCATCAAAAGCTTTTCAGTCGTTTTGTGCCCTCTTTGGCATCTCTCGTTCTACAGGAATTCCATACAATCCTCAACATCAAGCTATAGTCTAGAGAGACCATCAAACGTTAAAAAATCAAATAATTAAATTGCAGGAAGAGTAATACAAATATAGTTCTCCACATCAAATCATAAATCATGTTATGCTTGTAATTAATTATCTCAATTTGGACTCTCAAGCACATTCAGCTATGATAAGACATTGGAGTCCTGAGAATGCTGTTAAACCGATGGTAAAATGGAAAGATCTTCTTACAGGTCAATGGAAGGGGTCTGATGTCTTTTTAACATGTGGGGCAGGATATGCTTGTCTTTTAGCCTGGGACTTGCCCTAACCTACTGTGGTATAGGATCGTCTAATTAGACATGCCGAGCCCCCCACCCCCATCAAGTTACAGCCAGAAGAGACATGAATCACACCATCAGTCTGAGTATAATGCAGATGATGAAGAGAAGGTGTTGGTGCCAAAGTTGAAACGTCTCACCATTCAACAATCACTTCAACCTCCACCAACTCTACTGAAGACATCTCATCTTTTGTCGTCTCCCACTCCCCAACCCAGACATTATCATTGAGCTGTTTTGACTAGACAGTGCAGATTGCCCCCATGGGGAAAGTCAAGGTGCTCAACCACGATGCTGAGGATCTGGTTCACTCTTAAAAACACTTCCCTCCCTCCCTCTACTGTTTTTGTTGACATGCTGGCTATTATAGTGTGCCAGGTGGGTTGCATTTATTTGGAAAAATCTTATTGGTCTTATATCCCAAACCCTGTAGTCTTCCAGCCTGTTACATGGGATGCTAAGATTTTTACTGTTTTTACTAACCATTCCTCTTTCTTAGGAGGCCCCAATGTTTTTTCATCACAAGTCAAAAGTGTTATAAATCATAATTTTTCTTTTTCAGTTTATTCTACTTCTCCTCCAATATGTTTTAGTTTACCTAAAAAATCAAAACGTTCCCATGATATTTAGGGTTGTTTAAACTCACGTATAAAAGCTATGGTAATTGATAGCCCCTCTTATTTTCCGAGAATGGCAAATAACTGAGATAACAGGTTTCTTAAATTATCGGTGCCTGGGGACCCTAAATTAGCAACCATGTATCAGGAGGAACGCCTGTGCCCCACAAAGTGAGGCCCTGGGGGACACGATTATGCTGCTGTGTCCCATTCCAGCTGATGGAGACTCTGGGGACAAAAATATGCCTCCCATGTGTGTCACAATGGGCATCCATGGTTCCCCAGGGAAAGGTCTGCATGGGCGGAGGAGGATGGAATGATTGAGGAGGAAGAAGCCTTCCCCCACCCAGGGTGGCAGAGAGGGCGACCATAATCTGGGCTGCCCTCAGAAATGGCCATACTGCTTGATCGCTCTGTGCCCGATGGCTGCCATAATCCTGGTCCCTCTGTTTCATGAGCTCACACGCGTCTTTGCCAAGGGCATGAGTGTGGAAGGTAGTGGCCAGCTTTCTGGGGCATGTGGCCACAGGCACGGGAAAGACATGCCCAGTGGCCACCTTTGAAACCCCCCTCAAATGACAGGCCAGAAATTCCCCTTTCCTCTCCCATCCCTGAGGGTGACACCTCGCACTGTGTGTCAGTTGTGGTGGTGGTTGTGGTGGTAGTGATTCTTATTACTTGGAGTCGGAATCCCTCTCTGTTGCAGAGGACAGAGGGCTGGGATCTGCTTACAGTCACTGCAGACTCCACCTTCCATGCTCATGTGACCCTCCTGCCTCGGATCCCTAAGTAACTGAAATCACAGACCTGTGCCACCACACCAGACTAATCTTTGGATTTATTATTGATGGTCAAGATGACGTCATACCTGGTGTCCTGGGCTGATGTTGAACCCTCAGGCTCAGGCTGTCCAGTCACCTGGGTTATTGTACAGCCGGGATGCCAGGCTGAGACCCTGAGTCCTGCCTGTGGTTGTGGTGGTGGTGGTTGGTATTATTTTTCTCAGACGGAGTTCCACTTTGTCACCCAGGCCGGAGTGCAGGGGCCCACCCTCTGCCTCCATGGCCTCCACCAGAGGGGCACTGGTGATCCTTCCCCCACAGCCTTCTGAGTGGCCTGAACGACAGGCATGCATCACCACACTCGGCTCATTTTTTGTCTTCTTGTAAAGATGAGGTCTCGATAAAGTGTCCATGGTGGTCTCGAACCCTGGTCTCAGGCCTTCCACTTGCCTTGGTCTCCCAGAGTGCCCTAATGAGGATGTGAGCCCCCAAGCCTGGCTTACACAACTTTCTTGGGGCCCCACCATGAGGTCCACTCCCTTCCAATAACCTGGAACAACAGAGAGGTTGGCCAGAGTTGCCTATCGAGCCATCTCGTGGGAGAGATCCTGGCACAGCTGTGTGTCTCCACCTAGGCACCACCACTCCACCGTCCTCGTTTCCTAGGGTAAATGCCCTCCCTCCTCTTAGGTGCTGCCATGGGAAAATGGGAGGACTTGACTCTCAAATCTACGAGGGTTGGGGATGACTGGGTGACTCATGCCTGTCTCCTCGGCTTTCGGGGAGGCCAAGACAGGAATATGTGCCAGAGCTCAGGAGCTTGAGACCAGGTTGGACACCATAGCAATTCCCCAACTAGACCCCAAGCAAAACCCAGAAAACCTTGGTTGAGGGCAGTCCTCGGTGGGAGGATTGCCTCCGGCCCAGAGTTCAAGACAAGGCAGGAAAACCAGGATTTTTACCAAATCCAAAGCCTGTGATCATAGCAGTTTGGGATGCCCACCCAGAGAGGATGACCCGAGTTGTATGGTTTGAGAGCACCCTGAGAAACCTAGTGAGAAAAGAAAGAAAGAAAGAAAGAAAGAAAGAAAGAAAGAAAGAAAGAAAGAAAGAAAAAGAAAGAAAGAATGTAATCCATTCTACAGTAAACATTCTGCCCTAAGTCCGTCCACCCAGCTGCCCCCAAATGTGAGGGTCACCCACTCTTGGCAACTTCCAACCCCAACCTCTCGAATGCCTGCCGTCCTTTGGTGTGAGAGTTCCTGAGCCTCCCAGGCTGGGTTCCTGCCAACTTTCCTCTCTGAGGTGAGAAATGTGCCCCAGGCAGGCTGACCTTCGGACTCAGCAAAGAGAGCCTTCCAGCAAGAAAGACCAGGGACACATTCCTCACCCTGGGATATTTCTTCCACCCAATCCCATTTTTTGGCTCTAAAGTCAGTCGCCCTGTGAACACACCACATGCAGTTGACAATCTGTATATGATTCTGATATTTTTGGAGACAGAGTCTGCCTCTGTGGCCCAGGCTGGTGCCCGGGGAAATGACTGTCCTTCACCACCAGCCTCAAAGTTGTGGGTTCCATTGATGCTCCTGCCTCAGCCTCCGCAGTGGCATGAACGATGGGCACCTCAATCCTAGATCCCCTGTTTGGATGAGCGATAGACGGGGTCTCCCTGTGTGGCCCGGGCTGACCTTGGGTTCCTGAACTTCAGTCATCCTCCCACCTCAGCTTCCCAGAGCACTGGGATTCCAGGTGTGGGCCATCATGCCAGGCCTTCTAGTTCATTTCAATGAAGAAACGAGGGGCACATCTTGGGGGCTCAGCCTCGTCATCCCAGTGCTTTTGGTGACTGAAACTAGTGGCCATCCTGAGCCTCTGAGCCGAGACCCGAAGGGCAACTCAGCAAGACCTCATCTCTACACTCCATCCCAAATGAACCAGGTGTGGTGGTGTGCACTTGTCATCCATCTCCTCAGAAAGCCATGTCAGGTTTGCCGGAGCCTGGCGGGTCAAGGCTGCAGTGGCCAGGAGTGAGCTCTCTCCTGCAAGCATGGGCGATGGAGTGAGTCTCCAACTCAAAAAAAGGACAAAGGACAAAATAGAAGAGCATCAATTTTTGTATGGAGTTGGGATTATTGTGAACAGACAGAGATTATTTGGGATGGAGGCCACAGGCTTGGGCCTAGAGTTGCCAAATGATGGTGGATCGGCAGACAATCCAACTGTGGTTTTGGGAGGCTGAAGCAGGGCACCGCTGGAGCCCAAAAGTTTGAGACCAGCCTGGGCCACATTGCGAGACCTCATCGCTCTCCAGAGTACAAACACTGGAGTCGCACATCGTGGCACCCATGGTCCTGGCTACACAGGATGGGTGCCCTCCCTCCTAGGGTGTTCCTTTTGTGTCTCCCTGGCTGACAGAACTTGTGAGTCCAAGCCAGGCACCATGTATCACGATCATCAGCCCTGCACCCAGGGAGGTCTTGGTAGGAAGATCGCCTCTGGCCCAGAGTTCAAGAACAGGCAGGAGACCAGGATGTTTATCAAATGGAAAAGCTGTAATCATTGGAGTTTTGGAGACTGAGGTTGAGAGGTTGACCCATATTGGGTGGTTTGAGAGCAGCCTGGACAACATAATGAGGAAGAAAAGAAAGAAAAAAAGAAACAAAGAAAGAAAGGAATGAAGGAAGGAAGGAAGGAAGGAAGGAAGAAAGAAAGAAAGAAAGAAAGAAAGAAAGAAAGAAAGAAAGAAAGAAAGAAAGAAAGAAAGAAAGAAAGAAATTCATCTACAAAACTTCTGCCCTCAGTACTTCCCTGCCCGCCCACACACATGTGAAGGTCCCCAAGTTCAACACCTTTCACCAACAACTCCCCCCATGGCTGCTCCCATTTTGGTGTGGGAGTTCCCAAGGTTCCCTGGCCACAATCCTGCTGGCTCTCCTCTCCAAGGTGTGAAATGTGCCTCAGGCAGGCTGACCCTCCAACTCAGCAACAAGGACCTTCCACCATGATAGGCAAGGGACACATCCCTCACCCAGGGACATTTCTTCCCCCAATCCCATTTTTCCTGGATCTAAAGACAGTTGCCCTGTGAACACACCCCATGGAGTTAAAATCTGTGTATGATTCTGATGTTTTTGGAGACAGGGTATGGCTCTGTGACCAAGGCTGGGGCCTAGGAACATGACCGACATTCACTGCCAGCCTCGAAATCAAAGGATCCAGTGATCCTCAACCTCAGCCTCCGGAGTGCCCAGGAAAACAGGCACCTCAATCCCAGACTCCCTGTTTGTATTGGTGCAGAAACAGGGTCTCCCTGCATGACCCCAGCTGGCCTTGGGCTCCTGGGCTACAGCCATCCTCCGGCCTCGGCCTCCCAGAGCTCTGGAATTCCACACGTGGTCTACCACACCAGGCCTTCTGGTTCATTTTCGAGGAAGGATCAAAACTGATCTCTGGGGCTCAGCCTCATCATCCTCGCGTTTTGGGAGACCCAGGCCAGCACACAGCCCATTCCTGAGGGACAAGACCCATCTGGGCACCTCGGCGAGACTCGTCTATACTCTCAGTCCCAAAAGAGCAGGACATGAGGGCTTGAGCCTGTTGTTCTGACTACTCAAAAAGCTGGGGAAAGGCTTGCGAGAGCCTGCGAGGTCTAGGTTGCAGTGACCAGAAGCAAGCCACC
>NW_007261137.1:0-10028 GCF_000164805.1 Carlito syrichta
TCCCTCACATGTGGGAGGGATGGGGAGAAGGTCAGGGGCCCATATGTTTGCAAAAGAATGGATTTCTTTCTTTTTTTTCTATCCTCAGTAGGTTGCCCCCAGCTGCTCTCAAACTACGCGACTCAGGCTATCCTCTCGGCCTGGACGTCCCAACCTCTGTGATCACAGGCTTTCGATTTGGTCCACAACCTGGTCTTCCTGCCTGGTCTTGAACTCTGGGCTGGAGAAAATCCTCCCCTGAGGCCTGCCCTGACCCAAGGTTTTCTGGGTTTTGCTTGGGATCGAGGTGGAGGCTTGCTATGGTGTCCAACATGGTCTCGAGATCCCGGGCTCCGATCATAGTCCCTTCTCTTCCTTCCCGAGTGCCAAGGAGACAGGCGTGAGTCACCCGGCCATCCCGACCTCCATGAAGGTTTGATAGTCACGCCCTCCTTTCCCCTAGGCAGCCCCTGAGAGGAGCATTTCAGTTGACTCTGAGGAATGAGGTGGGCAGAGGGGTGGATGCCTAGGCAGGGGCACACCCCTGTTTCTGGCACTCCCCTCTGGGGATGGCTCAGTGGGTGACTCTGGCTGCGCTCTCTGTGGTCCTGCATCATCAGAAGGGAGTTGGCCTCTTGGTGGGGATACAGGTGTGCAGAGGGTGGGAACTGGAGCTCACGCCTCTCATCTCCACCTTCTGGGAGGCCAAGGTCAGATGATGGCCTGAGACCCTGTGTTCAAGAGGCGAGACTTCATCTCTACAAGAAGCCAAAAATATGAGCCGAGCATGGTGCTGCACGCCTGTCATTCCAGCCACTTGGGAGGCTGCAGCGGGAGGATTGCTGGAGTCCAGCCACTGGAGGCTGTGCTCTGGCCTAGGTGCAGAGTGAGACTCTGACTCAGAATAATAATACCAACCACCACCACCACCACAACCTCATGCCAGGCTCAGGGTCTCAGCCTGGGTTTCTGGCACTTCAGAGGCACAGGCGATTGGATGGCCTGAGCCTACTGGTTCCACACCATCCGGGGAAAGGTGACAAGACCTCATCTCGGCCATCAAAAATAAATCCAAAGATTAGCAGGGCTTGGTGGTGCAGGTCTTTGGTACCAGCCACTCGGGAGGCCAAAACAGTAGTGTCACCTGAGCCTGGGAGGTGGAGTTCACAGTGTCCGTGAGCATGCCCCTGCACTCCTGCCTGGGTAACAGAATGGGATTCCAACACCAAATAATAATAATCACCAACTCCACCACCACCACCCCTGACACCCAGCACGAGGAGTCACTCAGAGATGGAAGAGGAAAAGACACTTTCTGGCCTGAATTTCATTGGAAGTTTCAAAGGTGGACACCAGGCAAGTCCATCCTGCACATTCAGCCACGCACCGCAGAAGGCCTGCCTCCACACTCCACACTCGTGCTCCACGGTGAAGATGTGTGTGAGCTTATGGAACAGATGGTAGTGAGCTAGAGTGGTTGTCGTGCACACATTGATCAAGGTGGTTAGGCAACGCCACAGCCAGCCCAGCTTCTAATCGCCCTGTCTCACACTTTTGGGCGGGGTGAAGGTCCTTCCTCTCTTGTTCAATCCATTGCCCCCTGCCCACGCGGACCTTTCCCTGGGGAGATGTGGATGCACCTTGTGATGCATGTGTGGAGGTGTCTTTTTTATCGCCGGAGTCTCCATCGGCCAGTTTGGGGCATGGAGGCATGATCCTGGCTCCCAGGCCCTTGACCTATGGGGTTCAGGTGGTCCTTCCCCCTCGGCCCCTGAGCAGCTAGGGCTCTATGGGCCACCACACATAACTCGATTTGGGGTACCTCTCACCAAGACATTGTCTGTCCATGTGGCCCAGGCTGGTCTCTCACCCCTGAGCTCAGGCAGCCTTCCACCTCAGCCTCCCAGGGTGCGGGGCTGACAGCCATGAGCCACAGTGCTTGGTCTGAACTCACACTAGTTGTTGGTGGAAGTGATGCAAAGGAACGCCATGCGATGGAGTCCACCACATCCCGTGTAGCCGGGACTATGAGCGCCACCACATGCAACTCCAGTGTTTGCGTTCCAGGGAGCGAAGAGGTCTCGCTACGTGGTCCAGGCTGGTCTCGAGCTCCTGGGCTCAAGTGGTCCCCCACCTTGGGCTCCAAAAGCCACATCCCAATTGTTTGCTGATCCACCGTCTTTCAGGAACTCTAGGCCCAAGGCAGGGGCCTCCTTCCCAAATAATCTCTGTCTACTCACGATGATCCCAACTCCATACACAAATGGATGCCCTTCTGTTTTATCCTTTTTTTCTTTGAGTTCGAGTCTCATGCCATCGCCCAGGCTGGAAGGAGGGGACTTGCTCCCAGCTACTGCTGCCTTTGCATGCCGGGCTTTGGCAAGCCTTTCCCCAGTCTTCTGAGGATCCAGAATGACAGGTGCACTGCACCACACCCAGCTTATTTGGGATGCAGGGTAGAGCTGAGGTTTCCCTGGGTTGCTGGGGGGGAATTGACCCATGGGCTCATGCCTGCAGTTGGCCTTGCCCTCCCAAAGCACTGGGATGATGAGGCTGAGCCCCCAAACCGGTCTTGACCCTCCATCAAAAGCAAACCAGAAGACCTGGTGTGGCAGACTATGACTGGAATCCCAGCACTCTGGGAGGCCAAGGCAGGAGGATGGCTGGAGCCCAGAAGCCAAAGGTCAGCACGGAACATGCAGGGAAGCCCCGTCTCTGCACCCATTCAAACATTTGGTCTGGGTTTGAGGTGCCCATCGTCCTGGCCACTCTGGAGGCTGAGGCAGGAGGACCGCTGGAGCCCATCATTTCAAGGCTCATGGTGAGTGACGGTCTTGTCCCTGGGCCCCAGCCTGGGGCACAGGGTGAGACCCTGTCTTCAAAAACATCAGAATTGTACACAGATTCTCAACTTCGCATGGTGTGTTCACAGGGCAACTGGCTTTAAAGCCACAAAAAATGAGATTGGGGTGAAGAAATGTCCCTGGGTAAGGAATGTGTCCCTGTCCTTTCTTGGTGGAAGGTCCTTATTGCCAAGTTGGATGATCAGCCTACCTGTGGCAAATTTCTCACCTCAGAGAGGAGAGCTGGCAGCAACCCGGCAAGGGAGCCTCTGGAATGCCTGGACCAAAGAAATGGCAGCCTTTGTGTGGGGGTTACGACTGGAAGGCACTAAGCTTGGAGAACCCTCACATGTTGGAGGGGTGGGAGGGAATGACTGGGGTCAGAAGGATTGCAGGAGAATGATTTCTTTCTTTCTTTCTTTCTTTCTTTCTTTCTTTCTTTCTTTCTTTCTTTCTTTCTTTCTTTCCTTTCCTCACTAGGTTGACCAGGTTGCTCTCAAACTGCCAAACTCAGACATCTTCTCATCTTGGGCCTCTAAAACTGCTGCAATCACAGGCTTTCCATTTGGTCGATATCCTGGGTTTCCTGCCTGGTCTTGAACTCTGAGCTGGGGGCAATCCTTCCTCCAAGGCCTGCCCTCACCGAAGGTTTTCTGGAATTTGCTTGGTGTCGACGTGGGTGGTTGCTATGGTGTCAATCCTAGACTCGAGCTCCCAGTTTCCCGACATCTTCCCATCTCAGCTTCTCTGAGTGCCAAAGAGGCAGGCGTGGGTTGCCCGGCCATCCCCAACCACCCAAAGGTTTGCGATTCACACCTTCCCTTTCCCCGAGGCGGCTGCTGGAAGGATCGTGGGTACCACCCTGGGGAATGAGGCAGGCAGAGTGGTGGGCACCCCAACAGAGACACGCCCCTGCACCAGGGGTTCCCCCCAGGGTCCTGGGCCATCGGAAGGGATCGGGTCTCACAGTTGGGCCCCAAGAAGGATGTGGAGGCTGGGCAGGGTGGCTCATGCCTATCGTTCTGGCACTATGAGAGGCTGATCCGAGAGGATGGCCTGAGGCCTTGGGTTCGAGTTCAGCCCAGTCACCTTGGCAAGACCATCTCCACAAGAAACCAAAAGAATGAGATGGCTGTGTTGGTGCATGACTGTCATTCTGGCCACTTGTGATGCTGCAGTGGGAGGATTGCTGGAGCCCAGCCAGTGGAGACTGCAGTGGCCCAGAGTGGTCTCAGAATAATAACACCAACAACCAGCTCCACCACAACAACAGGCCTGGCTCAGGGGCTCAGCCTGGCATCACGGCTCTTTGGAAGCCCAGGCGAGCAGACAGCCTGAGACTGCAGGCTCAACACCAGCCCAGGACACGGGGCAAGACCTTTTCTCTGCCCTCAAAAATATATCCAAAGGTTAGCTGGGACAGAAGCCACCATTTCCCTTGTAGCCGGGCCTGAGGGTGCCACCACGTGCGACTCCAGTGTTTGCATTCCGGGGAGTGACAAGGTCTCGCTACGTGGCCCAGGCTCGTCTCAAAATCCCATGCTCCAGTGGTCACCCGCCTTGGCCTACCTGAGCCACAGCCCGATTGTCTGCCAATCCACTGTCTTTCAGGAACTCTAGGTCCAAGGTTGGGGACTCTTTCCCAAATGATCTGTGTCTGTTTTCGATTATCCCAACTCCATACACAAATGAAAGTTCTTTTTTTCCCTTTTTTCTTTTTTACTTTTAGCCTTCCATGCTGGAAGGATGTGGCTCAATCCTGGCCACCGCAGCCTCAGTCTACTGAGCTTTGGCAAACCTTTCCCCAGCTCTCTGAGGAGACAAAACGACAGGTGCACACCACCACACCTGACTCATTTGGGATGGAGGGGAGAGACAAAGTTCGCCCAGATGCCCTGGGTGTCTCAGGTCATGGGCTCGGGACGGCCACAGTCCTAGGCCTCCCAAAGCACTGGGATGACAAGGCTGACCCCCCAAGCCCAGCTCGATTCTTTGTTGAAAACAAACCAGAAGGCCTGGCATGGCAGCACATGCCTGGATTTCTAGCACTCTGGGAGAATAAGGTGGGAGTATGGCTGGAGCCCAGGAGTGCCAGACCTGCCTGGAACATGCAGGAAGACCCCATCTCTGCACCCCTCCAAACAGGGTGTCTGGGTTCGAGGTGCCTGTCATCCCAGTCACCACAGAGTCTGAGGTGGAAGGATCACCAGAGACCGAGATTTTGATGTTAGCGGTGAACACCGGTCATGTATGTGGCCACAGTCTGGGCAACAGAGCCAGAACCTGTCTCCAAAAACATCAGAATTGTACACAGATTCTCAACTGCATGTGATGTGTTCCCAGGACGACTGGCCTTAGAGTCAGGACAAATGGTATTGGGGGAAAGAAATGTCCCCAGGTGAGGGATGTGTCCCTAGCCTTTCTTGGCAGAAGGTCCTCGTTGCTGAGTTGGAGGGACGGCCTGACTGGGGCACATTTCTCCCCTCAGAGTGGAGAGCCAGCAGTAACCCGCCAGGTAGTCAGGAACTCCCACACCAAAGCGGGGGGCCCCTATTGTGGGGGGATTGGTACTGGAAGGTGCCAAAGTGGGGGACCCTCAAATGTGGAGGGGTGGGGGAGGAAAGACTGAGGGCAGAAGGTTTGCAGAAAAATGCATTTCTTTCTTTCTTTCTTTCTTTCTTTCTTTCTTTCTTTTCTCTTCCTTCTTCCTTCTTCTTCTTTCTTTCTTTCTTTCTTTCTTTCTTTCTTTCTTTCTTTCTTTCTTTCTTTTCTTTCCTCACTAGTTTGCCTAGGCTGCTCTCAAATGGCCCAACTCTGGCCCTCCTCTTGGTCTGGTCCTCCCAAACTGCTAGGATCACAGGCTTTCCATTTGTTTGACATCCTAGTCTTCAAGCCTGATCTTGAACTCTGGCCCAGAGTTGATCCTCCAGCCATGGCCAGCCCTCACCCATTGTTTTCTGAGTTTTTGGGGGGTCGAAGTGGGGGGTTGTTTTGGTGTCCAGCCTGGTGTCGGGCTGCTGGGCTCCCGCCATCTTTCCATCTCAGACTCCCCAAATGCCAAGGAGACAGATGTGAGTTGACACGTCATCCCTGAACCCCCGACAGTTTGAGAATCATGCCCTCCCTTTCCTGGTGCCAGCCCCTGGGAGGAGCGAGTAGTTCCACCCTGGGGAATGTGGTGGGCGGAGCAGTATGCACCCCAGTGGAGACACGCCCCTGTGCCAGGTACTCCCCCAAGTGAGGGTTCAGAGGGTGACTCCGGTTGCCCTCTCCAGGGTCCCAGGTCAATGGAAGGGAGCAGGCCTCGTGGTGGGGCCTCTAGAAGGGTGTGAAGGCCAGGTGCAAGGGCTCACGCCAGTCATCATGGCACTTTGGGAGGCCAAGTTGAGAGTATGGCCTGAGACCCCAGGTTGGAGACCACCCCGGGAAACTTGGTGAGACCTTGTCTCTAGACAAAAAATGAACTGAGCATGGTGGCACATGACTTTCTTTATGGCCACTTGGGAGACCGTATCAGGAAGATTGCCAGAGCCCAGTTGGTGGAAGCTGTGGTGGCAGAGAGCAAGCCCCTTTGCTATGGTCTGAGTGACAGAGCAGGACTCTGACTCAGAATAATAATGTCAACTACCACCACCACCACAACCACAGGTCAGGCTCAGTGGCTCAGACTGGCTTCCCGGCCATTCGGAAACCCAGGTGAGTGGACGGCCTGAGCCTGCGTGTTTGACACCAGCCTGGGACACGGGGTGATACCTTATCTCGGGCATCAAAAATAAATCCAAAGATTAGCCTGGCATGGTGTCCCAGGCCAGTGGTTACAGCCACTCGGGGGGCTGTGGCTGGAGGATTGCCTGAGCCTGTTAGGTGGAGTTCCCGGTGGCTGAGAGCATACCCCTCTTCTCCGGCCTGGGTGACAGAGTGGGATTCTGACTCCAAATAATAATAAGGACCACCACCACCACCACCACCACCACCACCCCTTCCAGCCCACGTGAAGTGTCACCCTCAGGAATGGGAGAGGAAATGGCTCTTTCTGTCCTGTCATTCTCAGGAGGTATCAAAGGTGGCCACCAGGCACGTCTGTCCCTTGCCTTTGGTCACGCACCCCAGAAGGCCTGCCAACACCCTCCACACTGGTGCCCCATAGAAAAGATGTGTGTGAGCTCAAGGAACAAGTGGCCCAGAGCTAGCGTGGCCGTCAGGCAGTGCGATCAAAGCAGTCCAGCAACGTTGTGGCCAGCTCAAGTTCCAGTCACCCTGCCTGACACTTTTGGGCACAGGAGGGCCCTTCCTATCCTGATCACTCCATTGTCCCTTGCCCATGTGAACCTTTCACTCAGGATTCGTAAAGGCCCATTGTGATGAACATGGGAGGCATTTTTTTTTGTCTCTGGAGTCTCTGTCTGCGGGGCTGGGACACAGGTGCATGATCGTGGCTCCTGGAGCCTAGAACTGTGGGTCACAGGTGGTCCTCCTGCCTCTCCTGCATGTAAAAAGGATATCTGGCCCCTTCCATTGACCTGTAAGAAGATCTTTCCATTTTACCATTGGCTTAACAGTATTCTCAGGACTCCAAAGTCTTATCATAGCTGAATGTCCTTGAGGATCCAAATTGAGATAATTAATTATAAACATAGCATAATTTACGATATGATGGGGAGAACTGTATCTGAATTCCCCTTCCTGTAACTTAATTATTATATTTTTTAACTATTGATGAGCTCTCTAGACTATAGCTTGATCTTGAGGATTATACGGAATTCCTGCAGAATGTGAGATGCCAAACCGGGGACAAAATGACTGAAAAACTTTTGATGCATACGCACGAGCATTATCAGTTTCTAATTGTTTAAGAATATCCACCTGTGAAAAACAAAAAAAAAAATGTTGGACTACATCTTTATAGGCTTCCCCAGTTCTGTAGAAATGACAATTTTCCAAAACTTTGGAAATGAGTAACATCCATTTGCCACAAAACATTAGGTTTTAAACCACAGAGATTAACCCCTGAGGAGAGGGGGTTATTAGAAGTAGGACACGAAGTACAACTTTTTATCATTTGTCCAGCGGTTTCTCTTGTCATGTGAAACTGGTGCCTTAAAGCTTCAGCATTTTGGTGATGAATTTTATGGGATTGCTGAGTTTGACTAAAGAATCTACAAGGAGAATGCACATGACCGATTTTTTCAAGGCATCTGCTAATTGATTACCTTGATGTAGAGGTCCAGGGAGTCCTGAATGAAATCTAATACGACCTATGAAAAATGGTTAGTTTCTAACAGTTATTAGTTGCTGTAATTGGATAAGTAAATCAAGAATAGTTGTCTTATTACCAGGAATGGTGACTGGTTTAATATGAGAAAACAGTCCTTTACATAACAGGAATCAGTATAGAAAGACAATTTTCTCCTCTTAAATCAAGATGGTAACAAATCACAACCCCTCCCTCTCCGGCGCCACTTGCCTGAAGTCTTTTGACGCCAATGGGCAAATTTAAATTATTAGGATATTTGTCTTAATGATACCTAGCTGCTTCTTCTTTTAAGTTTTCCTTATCCTCAGGGGGTAGAGGATTATCATCAACATTGGCAGTGGCTAACATTGCCTGGGAAGGAACAGAGATTAGTAAGGGAGTTCTTTCACCTGCTTCCTCTTTTTCTTTAATGGGCAATTTATCAACCTTTTGTTTTGATCTAAGACATCTCTATTTATATTCCATAATACAAAAGTATCTACAAGCACTCGATCTGATACATGGAGAGTGTAATAGAGTTTCAATTTTTCACCAAACTTTGTCCATGTTTCTAAATTAACAATGCCTACTTCAGGGAACCAGGAGCACTGTTCTTGCACAAAATGGAGAAAACGAGATAATCGTGTAGAGGAAACTTTATTTATTTATATTTTTGGGAGGTTGGAGTCTCACTCTGTCACCCAGACTGGAGTGCAGTGACCGCTCTTGGCCACTGCAACCTCGTCCTGCTGGGTTCTGGCAATGTGTCTGCCTCAGCCTTCCGAGTAGCTGGAATTACAGAAATGCGCTACCATGTCCGGTTGATTTTTTGATTTATTGTAGGGATGAGGTCTCACCAAGTTGCCCAGGTGGGTCTCAAACCCGCGAGTTCAGGCAATCCACTCACCTCAGCCTCCCAAAGTGCCAGATTACAGGCTGAGCCAACAAGCCCAACTTAGTAGAAACTTTAATTCCTTTTTTTGAAAGCATATTCATCAAAATACTTATGAACAATTTTCTTTCTTTAAATTCACTCTGGCCCATGTTCGTATCATAGCTCTAAAACTGCTTACCCTTCCTAGCTCTGCCTGTCTCTACAGAGGGGTCTGCAGCATCCTAGGTAAGTTCCATCCCTTCCGATTAAAGTAAGGCTTACCCTGTTCGGAGTCTAGGTCCAGCAGGTCAGGGTTTCCTGAAGGAGGAATGGCGTCAATGTAGGAGAAAACTTGGACACTGACTCTTTTGTTATGCAGGACAGATGATGATTTATTTTTCTTTTCAAGTTCTTTTTATACTTTTATTTACATTCAGTTTGGTCTTTAAACCCAGACGTATTTATTTTGTTTTGATCATTGTTCTAAACGTGATGAAATACTGTCTTCCCTCAAGTTTGTGGCAATGTATGCACTAATAGAATCTTTAAAACATGTAACTTTTCACAACGTGTTTTCTGTAACCATTAACCCTAACCATCTAAACTTTTAACAGCTTAATACCTAACATGTTTTCCTAACATTTTAATTTTTTTCTAAATACAATTACAAAACCTTTTCTACTATTTCCACCTTTCCATATTAATCATCTACTCTGAAATGCAAAAAGTTTGTGTATACTGCAAATTATAGGGCCATTCTTCTGTTTTCTTGCATAAATTGCCACACCTAAAATTAAAACACTCATAATCATCACAACAACCTTTTTATTGTGCTAAAAATACATATATAACCCTTCACAATTAGCAAAATGAAAACAACATCCCCAAAGCTCTCTAATTAGCAACCAACTTAAAAAACTAAAACTAATAAGTCTATTATGATGCCAAACATGATGTTTATAATTTGCGTCTATAGTCTGTTAGAGGTTAAAGAGAACACTGACGCACACTTCAACCCAAGGCTCCTAGGGATAGGAGAGTGCCACCCACGGTTTTTAACCGTTGTTGTGGGTTCAAACACCAAAAAGGTGGCGACAGA